>NW_021511668.1:125889-150165 GCF_001605985.2 Dendrobium catenatum | reverse complement strand
CAAGCCTCGCTCTGTCACGTGCCGCGCTCGAGCTCGCGCTCGCGCTGCCGCAAGCTGCCGCCCTCGCACCTCGCGCCGTCGCCAGCTGTCGCGTTCTATGCCGCGCGGGTCTGGTCGTGTCAACCCGGCAACCCGCCGGGTCGGGTCCGAGTTCGAATTTTCGACCCGTTTTCCACCCAGGTCAGTTTGGGTTCGACCCGAACCCGACCTGTAACCCGAAATTGACACCCTTAGGTGGCAGCAACCCAAATTTCATATAGAGGATAACCACAGGTGAATCAAGCAGCAAGAAGTCCCAAATACCAAATAAAGGCCACCATTATCTTACCAAAATGAGAGAATCAACCACCAAGGTTGCCAAAGCAAGCCAAAGTCGAATAAGGGGGCGTGCAGGAAATCCTACCACATCATTATCTGATCAAAACGATCTCTCCAGCCAATAAAAAGCATCCAATAGCAGCAATAACAACAAATAGTAGTCCAATCCCAAAGTACCACACCAAAGGAAGTTTCATTGATGCCATTGGAAACAAGCAAGGGAAGAAGAAACAAACAAAAGAAAAAACAATATTTCTTTTTACATTTTCTCCAGCATAATTTACCAACCGCCTTGTAAAAGGCTTCATCATTGATTCGAGCATTACTCAAGCCATATAGATCCTAAAAATCCTCCTCAGGAACCTCATTTTTCTCCCCCAAATCCCAATTAGTTGATGAGTCACAATCAGCTAACCAATCAGATTGAACCAAATAAGTATGCTTCGGCTTCAATGATAAGTTAGCAAGCAAAGCATCATTAGAAATGATCGAAATGGGAACATCTACATGAGGAATTTTATCATTTACATCCACTCTATTTGACAACATTGACGGATCATTATGATCCAAGGAATTAGTGGTTTCCATAGAAGGCTCAAGCACATTCACCTGGTTAACTTCACATTCCAACATAACTTGATCAATCGGTATTTTTTTATCAATAGAATGATTCTAAACTAAGGGATTACAATCAATTTCCGACAAGGCAAAAGCATTGGCAATTCCATGTTGCCCCAAACCAACATAAATAGAGGGCATAATCCCCTAAGTTTCACAAACACGGTGCTCATCAAAAAATCACAATAGGAGAAATGATTAAATTATTGGAGATAGGAGCATTAGCAAGAATGACATCCAAGACATTCATATTTCCCTCATAGGCAAATAACCAACATCATCAGATGGGCCAATCATGCACATCTCCACCATTGATCAATAAATGATTCTTAAAATTATTCACGATAGTGTTCAAAGGAGCATTAGTATGACACCCCTTCAAAATAAGCTTAAGTGGTAGCTATATCAACATTAGCTAGCGGCTTAGGTATATTAACAGGAACATCATTAAAGTGGGGATGCAAAACGAAGCAATCGGCTTTGGAACGGCACAAAGCCTTATAAACACCACAAAAGGATGGGAACTCGTCCATGCCAAAATGCTGAATGTACCCAAGATTTTCAAGGCTGTCCCACACCTTATAAGAATAGCTTTTTGTGATATCAAGCTCAACCAGAACACGGGCAACAAAGAGCCGTAAAATGATAGAGGTGGCATTATCAAATTTTAAAGGTCGACCAAACAAAGATCACAATCTCTGAAGGATACATGGAGAAAATATGTGGGGGCGTAAGTTATGGAAAGATACCCAGATAGGGATAGTAGTGTATTCCACATTCGCATAAAAAAGGAGAACACTTGAGGATTTTCATGTAGCAATTATTCACAAAATACGAACGATGAGAAAAGACTCTACTATAGTCAAAATCACTAATTTTATCAACACGTGTTTAGGATTCACGTATTTAGGATTTAACACAACAACAGAGAAACCACTATTAAGATTGAGGTTGAGGAAAACTATATGATTGAGTCAAGAGTAGGTCTACATCTTGGAAATTTACCAGCCAAAGCAAACTCAAAAGGTGTCACCATAGTAGCTAGATCCTCCTCTAAAATCCATAAAGAGGGTAAACCATGATGGGTAGGGACTTTCAACTCAGGAAAAACTGAAGGTGCCAATCCATATAGATCATTTAAGAATGATTGAGATTTTGATTGCCCACTTAAAAAGCCTGGATCAATTGGCCTATTAGCCCCCATTCAGTCGAAGAACGACTGAATGAGGAAAACACGCTAGAAAACCCCCAAAACAAACAACAGGAAATGTAGAGAAAAGAATCAAGGATGAAGATAACTTCCCTGAAAGCGGAGACCATAAGGCGAGCCACAATGCACCGTGGTAGTACCGCGATGAAAGGCTGGGGCAAACCCTAGAAGAGGACGAGGGATCTCTGGGGCTGACACCCTCAAACGTTGGAGAGGAAAGCTAAGGAGAGAAGGGTAGCGACAAGAGCCACAGTGCACGACGGCATAGCTGCAACGAATGGCTAAGAAAACCCCAACAGATAGTGGGGGATGAAATTGAAGTTTTTGAAAAGGTTGTACTTTGACGAGGGTTCTTTCCCTCCAAACATTTGATGAATCATTTCTCTCTTCGATGGGTTAATTAGGTTTTCTATAATTTCAAATTAATTAAAGAGAACATATGATTTACAAATTATCTTCCCATTTTATCTCTATCCCTCATATGCTTAGTCTAAACATTCAAATATTATGTGAATTATTTTCTTAAGATAGAAGCACTTCTAATTTATATTGACATTGCCACAAAGAACCAACTTTTTCTTATATCCTATTTGCATTTGCATTATATATATATATATATATATATATAGTATATATATATATTATATATATATATATATATATACTATATATATATATATATATATATTATATTGTCTCATACCCAATCATATTTCTTTAGCATTTAACAATTTGCATTCACTGTTTTTTTTAATTAAATAAATCTAATCAATCATAATAATTTGCATAGCGATGTTGACAATAATTTCATCACATAATCATTCATTTTACTTGGCAATATAATATTATTAACATCCTGTGTCGAAACGGGCGACTTACTTAAACATAAGTCGCCCATTAAAAGGGCAATTTTGAAGATTTTAATTTTTTTTCTGTTGTTTAATTGCATAAATTAAAATAACAAGATACTTAGTTTGAAATTTTTCTTTTTGCTGAAACCAAGAAGGGACAAAAATTTTTAAAAGAAAATCTTATAATAATTAATTAGGAACCTAAATATGATTCTAGTCATTAGCATAGCAACGACTGGCCTAAAACGGAAAACGGAAATAAAAAAATCAGCATAGTCATAGTGGTTTATTGCTTTTTTTTATTTTCATTTTTTTATGAATTATATATATAAATTTTAATTAAATTGTATATTTATAAATAAACAACTTGTCAAATAAATTCTAATTTAACTATTTATTTTTCTATTTTTAAGTTTTAATTTTTTGTTCAACCCCCAAATCGGGCTCAAACCCGATTTTGGGACCCGAACAGTTCATATCTAACATTTTTTTATTTTCAAAAACCATTTTTCTACGTTCCAGATGCAATTTTAACACTTTTGGAGTTCAATGAAGCTTCTATAATCCATTTCGAGCAATTTTAAATGTTTTGAAACTTAATTTTCCGTCATTTTCTACAGTTCCATCAATTTGAACTATTGTGACAAGCATTCTTGGACTTCTGGAGATTCGACCTCCGAAAAAATATGTCAACTGATATATCATCAAAAAATTATCTTGATTGGGCACGAATCTAAAGGAAAAATCAAGTTGGAAACTTCAAAATTAAATTGGAGACCATACGAACTCTAATTTCAGCAAACTTATAGTTAAACTGAACGTCTCAAAAATAGGAACCCAAAGACACCAAATTCGACTCAATCCGAGCCCAAATGAGTTCAAATCAAAGACCCGAATCATATTTGGAAGGTTCAAAACATAATTTGGATTATCAAACGGTTTCGAAACGTGACATGCTTATAGTCAAATCGAGCAGCTCGATGAGATGAATCCAACGAGTACAAGATCACTAAATTATAATATCAATAATACATTTGAATGCCCAGCAAATGATCCAAAATCAAGGGATTCAACATCGGCCGTCCATTCAAATCACTAATATCAAAATCTGCCATTTTATTTCAACGATAAGAACACACACAGAGCAAGGAAATTAGAAACATGTTTTAGATAATAATAAACCCATTCATCCAGCATTCACATGCATGCATGTATGCTTGCTTGTCTTATTCATTATTCATTAATAAACATAAAATAAATAACCCAGACTATTCATCACTCATAACCTCCATAATTTTCCCCATTTTCCTCGCCTTGTTCTGCTCTTTGCGTGAAACCCCCATTGTCCCATTAAGTGCTGTGGCGACGACAACTTTGCCGGCCGGCTGAGTATCCCAAATGCTTGGGCCAAACAATTCAACATGAGCGGAATTACCGGACCTGAGTAGTATGAGGATATATCTTCCTTCTGCTCCGTTAGTTCCGCTCTCCCATACGACCTGATCTTGATTGTCATAGATAATGAGGTTGCCGTTACTCTCAAGGGAGACGTAGCAGCCAGAACCTTTATTATCGGTGCCCGAAGACCATAAGATATTACGAACATACAGGAGGACGAGGTTGCAATCATATTGGATGGTAAAATAGTATAAATTATCTTTAATGAAACGTCCTGCATCGATGCGGTTACCGCTGAGCAAGTAGCTGGGGCTCTGGCCTGAGACAGGGGTGGCGAGAAGGAGTGCTGAGAGGGATGCGACGCAGAGGAGAAGGATCTTGATCATGGAGAAGAAAGCCATGGTTAATTAAGTAGAGAGTTTGCTTGCTTGGTTTTAATGGGTTGGGTGGGATTCTTTTTATAGTGGAGAGCTATGGGGAACAGCAAGGAAATTAGAAATAACTACATGATTTACTTTGTTAGACTCTAAATTTTGAAAATGAAATAAACAGATTAAAAGATGAAATCGATCCAATCAAATTCATGATTTTTGTCCACTCTCGTCTCGTCGGACAAATTATTATGTGCAGTTACTGGACGTTATCCAAAGGCGAATCAGGATTCGCCTCCAAACGTGATTGCACATAATAATTTTTCCGTCAGAATCATGTGATTGAGTTCTTCTTACACCTACCATCATCTCACAGATGTTCGTCTAAAAATACTAATGCTTCAATTATATGTAGGTTCAATTAAAAATATTCTCCTAATGTTAATGGCTTTGGTTTCTTTTGGGATGGCTTTCATATTATTTTTTTAAAACAGTTCTTTAATAAAAAATTAAAATTTTTAACAAAAAAAAAATTAAAAAGCATCTCAAATAAAATATTGTTGGAAAGTCCTGAGACATGTTATTTAAGGAGAAATGTAAACACATAATTTAATGGGATAAACAAATTCTATTTTTTGAATTTATTTTATTATTTATGAATGGAACTTCAAACTTTTAAAGAAAATTTAATAATAATTATCATTTTCTTAATTTCTATAATCATAAAAATGAAGAAATGTTGAAAGAAGAAGGGTCGTAGGGCTCTTTTTCTATTTATTTTTTTTTAGGGTCATAGGGCTTTTATGATTGAACGGATGTTTTTTTTAAATATTTAGGCTAATTAAGGCAAATTCATACACACTTCACATACACAAGACTCGAATTCAAGACCTCTTAGTTGATAGCCTAAATTCTCAATCAATAGACTAAGGTACTATTCACTATTCAGCAATGTTTATACTCTACATGTTCAAAAATTGGTGATATTTAATATCCTCAAGAAAAAATATTCAGTAAATAAATATCTAACAGTTAATTTTTTATTTGCAAAATAAATAGAAAATTATAAGTTATATTAATATTTTAAAACATATATTTATATCGAAAGTAGATATGGAATTGGTAATTTAAATATAAATTTAGTAAAAATTTAACTTTTAAAGTTTCACTACAACGAAAAAAAATCCTTTTTATTATGAGAGGTGACCTAAATAATAAAATTAATTACAAGATGATATGAAGATTTTTTATTTTTGAAATTAAAAAAAGAAAATTTAATTTTAATTATAAGTTCATTTTTTAATAATAACATAAATAAGATAACAAAATATAAATAAAATAAATTATGAGGGCTGATGTTTATTTTATGCAATGAATAAGATTCCCTCATTTACTAGCCATTTTGTTTTGTTTTCTATTGTAGTTTTTTGGTTGTTTAGAATCCTCAATCTCTTATGTTTGAGATTTTGGATTATATTTTGCTCTTTTTTTTATTACTTGTATTTTTTTTTTATCAATGATATGGGCCCTACCACAAAATTTCCCAAAAAAAAAAACAGTGTGAAGCAAAAGCAATAAAAGAATATTTGTCAACTTCTGCAAAAGTGATTGCATACAGTTTATTACAAATACTTTAAATTTAAAAAATATATTTTGCGTATAAGATTGTACGAATCAGATTTTTATGTGCACCCACCGCGGGTTGTTTTGGTGGTGAAGAACTAACTGGCCAAAGGCCAGGTATTCAGTTCGAATCCCTTGGCAATTCGTGACCGCCTTATGTGTTGGCCCGTGCTAATGGTATGGGTAGCATGCTAGGTCGACCGGGTTATCCCCTAACCGGGATGATCTGCTTTTTAAGATTTTTATGTGCAGTTTGGACACGCGGCATGTGATTGCTCCTGTGGCATAGTGGTGTATTGCCAATCACATAGCGCAAACCACTTCTTTTCGTCCTCCAAAGTAAAATTATAACATGCTATCATTAGACATTGAAATGAATCACGATACATCACCTCATTTTTTTTTCTATGCATCAATTCTGTGTATCGGTGACAAGGCACGCCATGATTCGCCTCTAGACAAGCCGATGACTATAGGTAATAATCTCTCTTTGGAGAGCAAAGATTTAAAATAAGCTTTCTCTGTACTTTTTATACCTATAGCAACAGTTAAAACACCAACTATTTAAATTTTCAAAACCGTTGCACATTCGTAGTATTTGTTATCGCTGCAAACAACTTTCATATTATTATATGTTCAATTAAAAATATTCCGCCGAATAATATTAGTGGCTTTGGCTTCGTTTGGGATGACTTTCATATTATTTTTTAAAGCAACTACTTAGTATAAAAATTAATTTTTTTAATTAAAAAAACTTATGTAAACAGCATAAAAAAAAGTCAATCTCAAATAAAATCTTGTTGGCAAGTCTTGAGATGCTATTTAAGGAGAAATGTAAACACATAATTTAATGGCATAAACAAATTCTATTTTTTTGAATTTATTTTATTATTTATGAAAGGAACTTCCACTTTTTACAGAAAATTTAATTATAATTATGATTGTCCCCACTCGCCTTAAGGTGGATCAGCCCATGGCTCTTCTAATTGAATGGATGCATTACTATTTACTATTCATCATGGTTTATGCTCTACCCGTTAAAATTTTGGTGATAATTAATATTATATATATATATATATATATATATAATTACTCTTCTATGAAAAAATATTGATATATGATCAAAAAAGTATCTTAATCAGACACGAATCTCGAGGCAAAAAATCAAGTTGGAAACTTCAAAAATTAAATCCGGGATCATTTGAACTTTGATTTAAGTAAACTTACGGTCGAATTGAGCGTCTTGGAAATATGAATCCAACAAGACCAAGTTTGACTCAATCCAAGCCCAAAGGGATCCAAATCAAAGCCCCAAAGCACATTTGGAAGGTTCAATCCCTAATTTGGATTACCAAACAATTTCCAAATATGGCATGCTTATAATCAAATCGAGCGGATCGATGAGAAGAATCCAACAAGCCCAAGATCACAGAATTCCAACATCATTAAGACAATCAAAAAGCCAAATAAATGATCCATGATCAAGGGATTCAACATCAGCCGTCCATTCAAACCACTCTCAACTTGCCACTCTTCCTTATTTATTGGTCATACCACTCTTAGAAAACTATAAATAAACATCTTAATTCTCATAAAGAGGGACCCAAAAGGAGAGGAAGAAGGACGCACAAGCAAGAAGAGAAGAGACTCATCCTCGACCACCGCCAGACTTTCAACCGGCAGCCTATCGACGTCGGAATTCTGCCCGGCCACTGACTGACGTCGGACTTCTACCTGACGGCAGACCTCCGCTCGTCATTAGATTTTTACCCGACGCCAGACTTTTGTCTGTCGCCAGACTTTCGTCAAACTTCTGCTGGATGTCAGACTTCCGCCCGTCACCAAATTTCTACCTGACGCCATACTTATGTTCATTGCCAGACTTTTCAGACTTTTATCAAATGCCGTACTTCTATCAATTAACAAACTTCTACCCAACATCGAATTTTCGCCCATCACCGGATTCCTACCTGACACCAGACTTCTGTCCGTCGCTAGATTCCTACCCTACACCAAACTTGTGCCAGTCACCGGACTTTCATCGAACTTCTACCCGACGTCGGAATTCTACCCAACGCCAGACTTCTGCACGCAATCGTCAGACAATCGTCAAACTTCTATCTGATACTGGACTTCTATCTATTGCTGGAATTATACCCGATGCCGTCCTTCCGACCTTCGTTGCCAAAAAAATATTATTTATGACCTTTGTCGCCCGCCGACTACGATCCTTCCAACCTCCGTCGCCAGCCGACTATGGTCTTTCCGACTTCCATCGCCCACCGACAATGACCCTTCTGACAAACAAACACATCAACAATGATTCTTCTTGTTTTCATCATGTAACACAATCTGTATGATGTATATTTGTTACATCTAGCCAAGGCTTTCCCCCTAATAAAGGGCCTCATTTGTAATCAACTGCAAATACTAGTTGATTCATGAAAACTATGTTAGGCCCCGTGATTTTTTCCTCTTTTTCAGGAATTCACATAAAAATATTGGGATCTCCTATAAATATTGCACCCTCTTTTTTCATGTGTGCGTGCTGGATCTTCGTATGAAGCTAAGACTTTAAACTTTAGATTTTTCTATGGTGCGAATGCTCCAGGACACAACAACTATCAATAAAAAAATAAAATACAGTTAATTTTTATTTGCAAAATTAATAAAAAATGAGAAATTATATTAATAATTTAAAGCATATATTTATATCGGAAGTAGATATGGAATTGGAAATTTAAATATAAGTTTAGTTAAAATTTAACTTTTAAAGTATCAAAGAAAAAAAAATCTTTTCTATTTTGAGTTTTGAAGCTCCCAACTAGTTTTTGCCTCGAGATTCGTGCCCGATTAAGATGATTTTGTAATGTCGTATCAAGAGGTGACCTAAATAATAAAATGAAATACAAGATGGTAGGAAGATTTTTTTATTTTTTGAAATTTAAAAATAAAAATTTAATTTTGTTGAAATTATAAGTTCATTTTTTAATACTAACATAGATAAGATAATAAAATATTAAAAAAACAAATTGTAAGGGCTGAAGTTTATTTTTTGCAATGAATAAGATTCCCTCGTTTAAAACGTGCGTAGGATAAAGCAATAAAAGAAAATTTTTTCAACTTCTGCAAAAAGTGATTACAATTACTTTTAATTTTAAAAATATATTATGAGTGTAAAATTGTACGAACTGTCGGATATTTATGTTCACTTTGGATAAGCTGCATGTGATCGCTCATGTGGCATCGTGGCGTATTGCCAATCACATAGCGCAAAAAATCTGATTTTTTTTTCGAAATTTAAAAGTGAAAATTTATCATTGTCGGCATTACAATTTCATATTTAGTAGAACCAAAAGATAAGTTGTTGCGTCTTGGAGTATTCCCAGCGGTAGAGAAATATTTAGTTTAACGTCTTAGCATTGTACGAAAATTCAGCACACAGTCAGATAAGTAAGAGGGTGTAACATTCATAAGAGACACCAGAGTTTTTACGTGGAAAAACCCTGAAAATGGGGAAAAACAACGGAGCCTGTCCCAGTTTGAATGAATCCACTAGTATTAGCAGTCGATTACAAATGAGAGCCTTCCTTGGGAGAAGGCCTTGGATTGATGTAACAAATGTACATCATATAGATTACATTACATGGTGGGAGTTACATATACATGTTTATTTGGTCGGAAGGACCGTACTCGGCAAGAGACCGGGGTCAAAAAGATTGTTGTCTTTTGATGAAGGTCGAAAGGACCATAGTAAGCGACGGAGGTCATAAAGACCGTAATCTGCAGGAGACCGGTGTCAGAAAGACCGTTGTCTGTTGATGGAGGTCGGAAGGACCATAGTAGGCGACGGAGGTCGGAAGGACCGTAGTAGGCAGGAGACATGGGTCAGAAAGACTGTTGTTAGTTGATGGAGGTCGGACGGACCGTAGTAGGCGACGAAGGCCTGAAGGACCGTAGTAGGCGAGGAACGCCTGAAGGACCGTAGTCGGTACGAGACTGGGGTCTGAAATACCGTTGTCTGGTGATGGAGGTCGGACGGACCGTAGTAGGCGACGAAGGCTTGAAGGACCGTAGTCGGTAGGAGACTGTGGTCTAAAAGACCGTTGTCTGGTGATGGAGGTCGGACGGACCGTAGTAAGCGACGAAAGCCTGAAGGACCGTAGTTGGTAGGAGACTGGGGTCTGAAAGACCGTTGTCTGGTGATGGAGGTCGGACGGACCGTAGTAGGCGACGAAGGCCTGAAAGACCGTAGTCGGCAGGATACCGAGGTCAGAAAGATCGTTGTAATAGGGTGGTACTCTAGTAGAACTCTAGGCGCCAGGTGGTGGCCCAGCAGAAGTCCAGACCTCAGGTGGTGTCCTGGTGGAGCATAAAGTCTCAAGTAGTGGTCCGGCGGAGCAACGGCGTTAGACCGTGGTTCGGCGGAGATGAGGGCCTCAAGTGGTGGTCCCGCGGAGCAACGGCGTGAGGTGGTGGTTCAGGGGAGGTGACAGCCTCAAGTGGTGGTCTGATGAAGGTGAGGGTCTCTAGCGAAGGTGAGGGCCTCTGGAGAAGGTGAAGGCCTCTGGCGAAGGTGAGGGCCTATGGAGAAGGTGAAGGCCTCTGGCGAAGATGAGGGCCTCTAGCGAAGGTGAGGGCCTCTAACAAAGGTGAGGGCCTCTAGAGAATGTGAGGGCCTCTGACGAAGGTGAGGGCCTCATGCAAAGGTGAGGGCCTCATGTGGTGGCTCGGCGAGGCTCTGGCGGTGGTCCGGCGAGGCTCAGAGGTGGTCCGGCGAGGCTCCTGCGGTGGTCGAGGAGGAGCATCTTCCTTCTCTTCTCTTCTTGCTTCGGTCCCCTCTTATGAGGAATGAAGGTCTATTTATAGTTTTTATGGAGTGGCATGGCTTGTAAATAGGTGAGAGATCAGGGGCAAATAGAGAGTGGTCGAATGGACGGCCGATATTGAATCCTACGATCGTGCACCGTTCGTTGGGCATTTGAAGGCCTAAGGGTGCGTTTGGGACGGCTGCAGCTGTCCGTAAAGTAGGTTGCAAAGTTATTGTATATAAAGTTACTTTCAGAAATTGCTGTACTTAAAACAATATATTTTGTTTGGGAAGTATAACTGTTAAGTTGCTGTGTTGCAGCTGTATGAGAATAAATTACCTTTATACCCTTACATATTGAGATGAAAATGTCAATTTTTTCAAAAAAAAAAAATAATACGCTAATAAATAACTATTCTAAATAAAAATTGTATTAATTTTTATTAAATATTTTATAACTATTAAATACCATAATATAATATTTTTTTTAAATTCCACCCAGTTCCTCCTGTCCCAATTCACATCCGCCACAACGAAGTTCACCTCCGTCCCCTTTGGTATCAGAAACCCACCAAGCGTCATGTCCTCTGTTACAGAGTGCGGCAACACGAAGTGCCCCAGCGGATGTCGACGCAGAGATTCCATAACCAAAGCTTTAAGATACGACATCCTCTGCAAGTCCTCTTCCTCAATGATCTCTACGTCATCGCTTTCCATCAAAGATTTGATCTCCGCCCATAACTTAGACTGCACGCTCTGGTTCTTCACGAGCTCTGCCATGGTCCATTCGAGCGCTGTCGTCATTGTGTCGATGCCACCAACGAGAAACTCGTGGCAGAGAACCACTATCTCATCATCCGTAAGTCCCCCGCCCTCCTTCGTTAGGAAGTTTGAGATCAAGAAGTGAGTCGACATAACAGTACTCAGGACCGGCGCTCTGAATCCGGTCCCGCCTCGCTCTAATCATCGGAAGGAAGATCTCTGCCTCCCTCTCCCTGCATCTTACTATATTCTCCCACCTACCTTTGTAACGGCCGGAAAAACAGCGAAGACATTGAATGATGTATTTTTAATTATTAACTTCATTAATTATTTTAAATAAATATATAATTATTTTTGCTCATAACCAATCATATTTTTTAACATTTAAACAATTTGCATTCACTATTTTTTATTAAATAAACCTATCTATCATAACAATTTGCATAGCAATGTTGACAATAATTTCATCAAATAATCATTCATTTTAATTGGCAATATAATATTATTAACATCCTGTGGCCATATAGCTCATGTGAGGCTTATTACTGATTTAATGATAATAAATCTTAAAGTGGTATCATCTAATGACTATCAAAATACTTATATAAGTAACACATATTGGCTAAACTATGAAAAGATCATGTATATTTCACTAAGCAAATGCTAAATCAAGATATTTCAATAAGATTAAAAAAAAAGATATTTCAATAAGAGAAAGTGTAGTCCAAGAAAATAGCTTATTTTGTGTTTAAGTATTTCTCACTTTTTTTTTCTCAAAAAAAAAAAAAGTATTTTGTTGTATAATTAAATTTATGACTATTATAGAATATCTGAAAGATAATGAAAACATAAATATGATCATAATAAAATTCATTGAAGTATTTTTCAAATAATAAGTAAATTTGCACAATATACCTAAATCAATAATTAAATTCTTATATTAATGAAGCAAAGTCATGCATTTTTATAAATTTAATAGTCCATTACTAACTTTTTTTTGGGGTCCTTTACTAACTTAACGAATCTTGGCATCATGAATTAGGGGTGTCAATAAATAATCTGACTTATCAACACAATTCAAATCTAACCCAAAAAAATAGGGTTTGGTTGAGTCGTTTAATAAACTGTTTGGGTTCAAGTCATGTATTCCGACTCGTTATTAAACCTTTCGGATTTGGTCTAACCCACCAACCAAATTTTGAACCAAAAATGCACCATTTAATATTTTTTTTCTTTAATTTTTTTTTAATTTATTGATATAATCTTCTTATTTTTAATTAATTAGCTTAAAAATTATAGTAAAAAGTTAATAAAAAGATTTTGTAATTAAAACAGGTTATGGTCCACCCATTTGACAATTAAAGTTAATTCAAGTTTCTAGCAGGTCAATTTCAGGTCCATCCCTTTGAGATGTTTATTGAACGGGTTAGATTCGAGTTGACCTGTTTCAACCTAATTCTAATAGATACTAATGCCCTTATGATTTATACTAAAAAATTTTGTACAAAAAAGTTTCAACCTGATTTCTAATAAAAATTTTTGTTCTAAAAAATTATTTTAAAGCTAATATATCTTTTTTTTCTCAATCTTTAATTTCATTCTAATGTATTTATATAGTGGTTATCTTACAATCACTTTGTATTAGATTGCATAATCTTCATAATAGTCGGTGATAGTTTTAATCACTAAAAAATTTGCTAAATTAAGTGTTCGTTTGTGATAACTTTTTTTTTCTATTTTTTAAAACAGATTTTTAGTACAAAAATTTTTGAACAAAAATACTTTAGCAAGAAAGATATCCCAAATGAAGCTTAAGCTTAGATATAGTACCCTTGCTAATAACAAAGGTGATGTTGAGCTTCCCTTTGAAGCAGAAGAGTGTGAGGGTATTCCTAACCCTAATTGAAGGATTTTGAGATTTATAGATGTTGTTGAATTTTAGAATTATGCTTAGGTGTTGATGTAAGCCATGAGGTAAGTTGAACCATGTAAATATTGAATCGCCTATTTTGCTTTGTAGCTAATTTTATTTTCATTGCACATTTTACTTACTAGTTATGCTTTCATATATAGTCGTATGGTGATTTAATTGATTAAATTCTTATGCTAAAATGGTTGAGCAAATTCAATCATTGCACTTATCAGATCATATATTTATTATGTAGATGCTTATAATTAGTGCTTAAAATTAATCACATAAACTAATATCATATTCATCTTTAATAATTATATTTATAATTTAATCTCTCATTATTATCTTGATCATTCTTTCAACATCATTGCTTAATGTTGTTATTGCATTTGTATAATTTATATTGATCACTCATTAGCGAAGATATTCCCCTAATTTGTATTTCATTTACAAGTTCAAATCCTCATTCACAATCAAGGTAGAGTGTCCCTTTGCCTTTGTTATAAACAGGGGGATTACTTTTAAGCCTAAACTAAACAAACTTTTTAGGGATCATCTTGTCTTATTATGATTCAATATTTTGATGGACACTAAGATTTCGTTTGGGAATATTTTTTAATGCTTTCTAAAGCATTTTCTAGCATAAAATTTTTTCATTTAAAAAAAAAAAATTTTGTACTAAAAATTTACTTCAGAAAACAATAAAAAAACTATCACAAACGAAGCCTGAAGTTTTCACCAACTAGTATTAGGAATCTAAATGTAAAACTATTACTAAATACCTACAATGAAAATACACTTTAGTGAAACCATACGCCAAATATTATCATATGAATTAAAGGTATATTTCATTATTAATCCCTACTATAGCATTTAACATATTCAACCACAATTCCATTAGAGATAACGGACTCCGTAATCTACTTATTCCACATAATTATTATTGGTCTCTTATAAACAAATATATACGCTTAGAAATATCTTACTATCAATAATAAAATATGCAGAAGTTATAATAAGGTTGCTGAATAAATAACCTAATAGCCAAATATAAAAGATAAATAATATAAAATGTGAGAAGTTCGCCCGTGAGCGAACACATCTGCGATTGTATACTTTATATAAGAGACCGGCTAGATTTATACAAACAACAATAGCCCGTCTTTCAGTCCATGAACTATAATGCAATTGTGATTGAACAAAGCCAATTGTAATAGGAATTAATGAAATGAAAACAAAGCCATCTGCAGATTGAAGGTGATTCTTTGAATAGCCGAGGTGATGAAAATGACTTGGTTGAGCCTACAGATGATTTGTTTAGTTTGAAGGTGATTCATACCAAAGATGATGATTCCAATTTCCAAACTTGGTGGTGGGAAATATAGTAGGCGGAAAAACAAAAATAAAGCTAAAAAAATATATTTTTTTTATTGCAATTACTTGTTTATTTTGTTGCTGATCATGTTGCTGCTTGTCTAGCATTGGTTCATTTCTTCTGGCTTTTCTTCTCAAGGCTTGTTTATTGATTGCTCGTGCCTAGCTTTATGTTACACTTGATTGTATCATATTGCTCTTCATTTGTGATCGTCATGAACTTATTTTTAATTATTCGCTTATTTTATTAGATTAGAACAATTGCTCTTACGTTTATCTTAATTGATGTATTTATTGTGAACTTTTTTCTATTCTGTGCATGTAATCCATTTTTAAATTAACTCGTAAGCCCCTTTTATGGACTTTATCAAAAAAAAAAGTGCTACTCTCCTAATTTTACGTCCTTAATTATTTTTCAAAATTAGAAGAATTTACAATATAAAATTTTCATAATTTCAAAAATGTGTATATCTACTTATGAATGTCAGTTTCCATTAATAATATTAAAGAATCTTGTTGCTGTTAGTTTCAGAGCTCTTACACATCTCAATCAACCAAGCAATATCAACCACAACAATTTACTCTCTGGGATAAAGTTATCCTCAAACCAATTACAGAAACAGAAGCTCATCTTATGGTGAAATACCTCTAAAGGGGACATAGCCTACTATTGCTTGCGTTACATTTTCTTAAAATTTTCACAGAATATTCATATAATTTTACACTTGTAAATAAAATAATTACGCAGAACTTCAAAAATATCTTCAAGCGCTACGGTAACTGCTTCCCAAATTTACACAAACGTACCGAACCTGACAGACAAAGCTTTAGCTGTGACGAATCACCATTTCATCAACGGTGCAGCAGAAAAGATAGCAAGGAGGAGGACCACGACCATTATCTGCGTTCAAAGGTCGTAAGAGATGAGAAAGTTTTTTTTTTTTTTTTTTTGGGACATTTAGGCCATTTAAGTCAAACTCACACACACAACGCATACACAGAGACTCAAACCTTAGACCTCTTAATTGGAAGCCTTAGCTCTCAACCAATAGGCCAAGGAGAGTTGTGTAAGAGATGAGAAAGTGACTTGAAGATATTAGAAACATCACAACAATAGAGTAGCACTATTTGCAAGGGCTCACCAATACAGAACTGTACATTGCCCGCTTTCTCACCACATAAAGTCCCCTGGAAGAGACAAACAATGGACTATAGATTACAACACCAGAGAGAAGAAAAATAATAAATAAATAAAAGGTTGATTATGGCCTTATGGGTGCTAACCTCTTATTTAGTAAGCCAGTTGATACGCATGCTTTCTTTATAGCATCCACACGCTTGCGAGTGAGGATAGCATTAGGATCCTTCTCATCAATCTGTATATTATTACCAAATCAAAGTACTTTTCAGCTATCTATGAGTTGATGAAGATGATAATAGCAATGCTAAACTTAAAATTTGTATTTTAAGTTTCCCTTGGGCTGAAAGAGGGCAACAAGGGAACAAAAAAGCTGCATAACTAAGTTTGACTGAAGAGACTTTGTTACTTATAGTAAGTGCGATTATTGAGATACCTTCACAATTCCATTGAATATGATAATCAGATGTGTATAGATAGAGGATCACTTCAAAATATTTAGAAAAATGTTAAGACATTCTTTAAATATCATTATAAAGTTCTGCATATGTATAATAGTAATTTACCTTCGTCTCGAGCAAGGAAGAGAAATCATAAAATGCACCATAAACATCTGCCATCGATCTCGTTTGGTCACTGATTCTAGCAGTAAGCCCTACAAAAAGGCATATTCAGTCGTAAAATTGCATTTCCACTAAAGCAGAGAAATCTTATGGAATCCTTAAAAAGAATAGTTAACTTGATAACCTAGTTTTTGTGGGGCCAACAATAAAAAATTAAATACAACAAGTATTAATACTAAACAAAGCCCTTCAACTGAAGTATGACGAAAAATTTTCTTCAAACAAAATCATTTAATCTATTTATAAGCATAAAACCATTCTTCATATGACAACAAATATTTTTCATATGATAAAGGTACGATCATAAATCAAAACAAAAACCAATATGTTAGACAGCCTTTCACCTGTTTAATTGAGGTGGGGCCTAGCAGTCCATCAGCAATTAAGGCCAGCAATTAAGAGAAAATTAAAGAGGATTAAGGAGGGAAGTTCAAATTAGGAGAGCTGTTTGACATTAATTATATTTTATATGCTTTAAATATATTGTTTAACCTAGGGTTAGATTTTATGGAATATAATATTTGCTGAAATTTGGGTGTTCTTAGATAGTTTTGGGCTCTAGCCGCCGGCTAGAGAATTGGGAGAGCTAGATCCTCCTCTCCAATTGAGGATTCATTGTATCTTGTTTTCTTTTTCTCCATTTCATCAATTGCAAAGAGTTTTCGTCTATTATTTCACTTAAATTTGTCTCGGAGATTGGGTTTAGGGTGCTGCAATACAAATTCAGCCAAGGGGGAATTGATTTCTGCAGTTATTTCCTATCAAATTGGTATCAGAGCAATTTCCTAGGCGGAAATAGAAGTCTCATCACTGATTTCGGTTGTGTTTTCTCTCTGATCTTGTTTTTTTTTCTGTTTGAAGACCAGAATTGTTGTTCTTTTTTGTTGTTTTTGCTATTTGGTGCCTAGATCCGAGTATCCGTGGCAGTGAAAAAGGTAGAAGTAAGTGTTGGAGGGGTAGATCGAACAATTGAAATCTGAATTTTCACATCTTCAAACTCATGTTTTAGATTTCAAAAGTCAAATTTCATCCGTCCACAAGAAGATCGGTGTGAAACTTTCCAACTTGGAGGAGTCTTGAAGAAGTTGCTCGAGGGCCAAACTAAAACGGCGTCATCAGAGGCCACGGAAGATGCTTATTGCTAAGGAAGAGAGAAAAACCCTAATCTGATAAGATGAAGGGAAGATCAGGAAGCGGAGATTAAGGGATAAGAATGCTTGTCCTAAAACATATTCCGAGGGAGGAGTCAGGTAAAGGGTACGAAGAGAGGCGTGAATGGGTTGGGCATGAGCGGAGGAGTATTGAATTTGAAAAGAGATGGGTCGAATTTGAAAGGCAATGACTTGATTATGATCGAAGGGGTGCCAAATTTGAGAGGGGGCTGAAAATGATCGAAGGGATGCTGAATTTGAAGGGAGAATATGATGTTGAACTATGATGCTTGCAAATGATTTTATTAAGAAATTGCACAAATCCTTGATTAGAGAAATAACAAAGGAACTTATTTGCAAATAAAACGATGAATCACAACATATGAGTGGTTACTGTTGCTTAGGCCAAGTTTCATACCAAGAGATTTTAGCCATCAAAATATCGAAGAAAAAAAAACAATATTATGCAAAGTAGTAGCTTTCAACGAAAACCCCTAATATAACAATAAGATGTAGAAAGCGAAGAAGTGCACTCAATTCCCTACGTTTACTAAGCTCGGCAGATTCAGGCGAACGCGACCTTCATGACTACAATCAAGTCACAAGAAAGAATTAGACTCAAGAGAAAAGGAAAATTAGAAAACCTTTGTCAAGGGCCGGGTGCGATCCTCCACTCGACGATCTCAAGTTGTTCTTCAATAGCTTCAACTAGGGTGTCCAAGATACGTTCTATGTAATCCTCCACCGTATGGATGATCCTCGGGTTGACGTTGAAAAAGGTTGAATGGAGAATGTGCATGAATCCGTGTTCATCGTAGGCAATGCCGTAATCCGTCTCTGGGTCAGCCATCCATGCGAGAAGTCGTTGTTTTGAATTTGGGATGTGTTGGACGGCAAGGGCAAGCTTTGCCGAGGATACTATGGTGACGGGGAGCCGGTGGGAACTAGTAGACAGCAAACTTCTCTCTTAATGAAGCCCTTGGAAGCTTTCAGGTTTGTGGGCTCCGAAAATTCGGCCCCGGCCTCCGCCCGCTTTTCTTTTTATTCGGCGAGGGAGTTTTAACTGAATAAGTTCCAAGGTAAATTTTGGAAGGCAGATGGGTTTGTAGATAAGACACTTATTGTACAGAGGTCAACAAGGTTGAAGGCAAACTAAGTGGTATGTGCAGGAAATTCTGGAAGCAACTTGGAGAGCAGGAAAATTATGAATCGGGTCAGCTTTAGGAGGATTTTGGAGAGATAAAACCCAGCAAAACGGCTAGGGAAGGGGCGGCTAGATTGTGGCCAAGTTTTGGAATTATTTCCAATTCGGGAGGATGAAATTTGTGAACAGAAATTGACGTGGATTCTTGGGGAATTGGCTCCGAGAAAGACTTTAAATTGTTTCCAAGAAAAGGAGGTAGCATTAGGAAACTAATTTAATTCAAATTCCAGGAGGGGGGCCGGCGGCTTACAGAGGGAGGAAGGGATTTAATGTGGTAATGAATGCTTACTTAAGTAATAAATCAAGATTGGAAAGAAATATCTCATCCTCTCTTAATTTAAAATTTAAATAAGAATTGATTTAATAGATTTCCTAAAATAAGATTTATAATTTAAGTAACTATTTGAAATTCAAATTGATTTGAATTTATTCAAATAAGAGTTACCAAATTAATAAAATCTAATTTAGGAAAGAAGTGATAGCAAGTGGGGGAAGGAGGGAGGGGCCAAGGAGAGGTCGGCAGTGGGGGTTAGCCGTGGGTGGGGCGGCGGGTTAGGTATCGACGTCGGGTGGATGTGGAGTTTTAAATGGCCAACGGCTTAAGGGTTCGAGAAAGGAGTAGTGCCGACGGTGGAGATTGGAGGAGGAAGAGGAAGAGATAAGAAGTAGAACCACGAACTCGACTTTTCTAGGTTGGTGGGTGATTCACAATTCCTCCCTCTCCTAGGGATCTTTCTCCATGACTCTCAAGCTCTAATAAGAAAACAAGTGCAGAAATTTTTTTGGTAATTCTTCATTAACCTCAAAAGAGAACAAGGAGGGCTATATAAAGCCTCATACAAAAGACTCAAAGACAAAAGACAGCAATGCCCCTCGGGCTTACATACGAGAACCCATAATAAAAGGGTACAACGGGAAACTAAATAAAGCAAATAAAATACAACATAAATAAGAAAAATACATAGAATAAATAAAAAAATATAATGACTCAATTGTGGTCGTAGATCGGCGGCCACGTCTCTGATAAACCTTCCATGATCTGATGTCCCTGTCAGAATGTGAGATTGTGATGAAAGGTCTAGGTACGAGCAAAGAAGGGATGATTGACACAATTGGGGGGAACCACCCCCTTGGGGAATGGAAATTTTTGGAGGAAACAAGAATGACGGAGGAGATCTAAGGGTGAAGAAGCTGAAGATGCCTGTTATTGAGAGAGATGATGCACATTGGTGGATCTACAAGATAGAAAGATACTTTATCATCAATAAATTGACGGAGTAAAGACTGCCGGCAGTGGAATGTGCTTGAAGGGAAAAGCTCTAGCATGATACCAGTGGATGGATACGAGGCCACCCATACGAACCTGATTCAATTGCAACCAATTTCAGCCAAGGGGGAATTGATTTCTACAGTTATTTCCTATCACAATCATGCCAAACCTATTTTGGGATGGCATGAATATTGGAGTGAGCTTACCTCAACTATCCAATATATGCTTAAATAAGGTGCCAAAATTATCTTCATTAAAATGCCTATAAATACTTCCCAAAAGAGTAAGGTAAGATGTTTTCATTTTGGTACATTCTACTTCCTTTCTCTCTATTTCACTCCAGAAGGGATGCTCTCAATTTGGACTCATCTTTTATTCACCTTCAAGCTCAAGTAAAACTTGAGAGTCAGAGGGCTTACTCGGGATAGTATTTTGCTCTTTTGTTTTAGATGATTGGGTGCTTGACAACATGTGGAGTTTTGGAAGATCCAACAAATTAAACTCCACCAATATTGGTCGCCATGTTAGGCACAAAAAAGTTTGGCTCCTCATGTGGAAAGGCCATCCCATTATCATCGATTGACATCACTCAAAAAATCAGTGCATCTCCATGGAAAGGATCTGCCAACTTTATAATTCAGTAGCGGTTGCTCCTTTGCAATTACCAAAAATTATTAACCTTAAAGAACCCATGCACCTTCCACCAAGTACCGGAGGAAACTAAGAATGCTCCCTTCCTATGCGGAAGTAGGAGGTGCATTCCAGTAAAAGTGGCATGTGTTTCAACCTAATCCATCATTAATAATTAGATGGAAATGAAGAAACAGTAACATCAACAGCTCCTCATCTAGCTTTATTGCCTACACCTTTCTTCTTGCAGCTTCATTGTTTACTCCTCAATCAACATTATCAACACCTCTCATGGGGCTTTGACACTTGCTCCTCATATCGCAACATTGAATGCACCTCTTCATATAATTTCTCCACTGACTCTGTAATCAAACATGTCACCTACACCTCTTCATACAACCTTGTCACCAATCAAGCCCATCCCCTGCACACAGAGGCGAAGAAAGGATTTTTTTTTTATGTGGGGCACATTATGAATACTAAAAAAACCCTCAGCCATTTTTATCCAGGCTTGGGATCGGCCTCGGCGATTTTTTTTTCGTTAGACTGTTATACTAAAAAATAAAGTATATAATAAAAAAACTTACAATCAAGAGCACATGGATCGACATATGCAACTAAGTAGTTATCTCATCAAACATATTATAAAGCTCTTGAAGTTGCATATCTATAACTGAATAAAATAACTCAATTTTAACTTATCTGAATTGAAAACTGAGATCCTCTTCTCGACAATGTATAAAATTATAGTTTATTAAATTTCTTTCTCTAAAATTTCTATCAAAAGAGATTTTGAAGATAGCGGCGGTTTAATAGCTTGATGGGAATAGCTCTTAATTTTTTCTTATATACAAAAAACTTAAAAAAAATATTACCCAAAAAATAAAAAAATAACGGGCCAATGGGGGCACCTGCCCCCACCCTAGCTCCGCCCTTGCATGCACATCAATCAGCCACATCGCCCAAACCTCTTCATGTGGCTTTATTCCCCATTCTTAATTAGAATAGTCAACTACACCATTCAAACAGTCTTTATCAAACAACAAAAGTGTCATAGCTTCAATTGTTACTCCAAGTCGACAATGATGGCATGTGATTCAGGCTACTCCACCATACACTAGATGGCATCAAAGTAACAACATCATCGCCCACTCCTCGTCCTACTTAATGGCCTACACCTCTATTTTGCAGATTAATCGAGTAGGCAATATCAACATCTCTACATGCAACCTCCACGCTCACTCCCCAGATGACCATAATGCATACACCTCTTCATAAAACCTCTCAACCCACTCAGCTAGTCAGCCGACCACATTGTCTGCACCTTTACACACAACTTCATCGTTTTCTCTACGATCGGATACAATGCATGCATCCCCTCTGTGATGCCCCAGAATCAAATAGTGAAAGGATTCGTCTGACATTCTGATCGAACTCCATTCCAGTTGCCTTGCTCGGACCTGAAAATTTTAACCACATATAATGAGCTTACAAAGCCCAGCAGGTCACCAAAGCCTACATACAAATCAGAGAGGAACAGTAAGGGAACGAGGTCTCACACCCTCCATGCAACTTTGTTACCCGCTTCGATGACAAGAACCTCTTCGTGTAGTTTTATTATCAACTCCTTACTTCTTAGCAGCCACATCATTTGCAACTTCCTCTAATAATATCGACGCATGTTGTCTTAATAATATGCCCATTAACTAATTCATGGAACGATATCACTACATATAAGACATAATCACCCCATCAAGGGTATCACCTAAAAGCATTTAAGTATTGTTGATAAGACATTCACCAATACCAAAACTCTAAAATAGGAGAAAATATAGCACAAGAACTCCATCACCAGAATCATTTCCTAAAGGGATGCTCTTCAAAGTTCTAAGAGAGTTTGGGGTCACCAAGATATTAGCCTAGACTACCACCAAAGTAAACTTACTAATTACATACAAACAAAGGTTTGTGATCAATGAGGCATTAACCAAAGCCATTACACCAAGCAAACATCAAAATAGGGGGGAACTAGTATGGCCTTTAAAATAGACCATGATTAATCTCAACCATTAGATCATAGACATTTCATCTTTGTTAAATTGATCCTAGCACAATGAGAGTCAAATAGGAAGATGGTCCTCCAAGCTCCCATGCACTCAATCACATCAAGATTCATGTTGAACCATTAATCAACCTTGATCAAGCACATCAAGAGTCTTGCATAAATTTGACCATCTAATTTAGATCACCATCTGTATCAATCTAGGAGGCATCAATACAAATTCAGTCTCTTATTCAAATCTCCATCATGATTAATCGCTTATTCTTAAGACCTTCATTGATCATTCCATTATCACTAAGGACATAATAGTTAGATACAAATCTCAAAGGTGATGTAGTTTGGTTTTCTATCCTTAGATCAATCGAAGGTGACCTGATTTATCTATCCATTGTCTGCTTCTCCAAAAAACTAAAACACTTATCCAAATGCTTATAAAAATTCTCTAAGGATTAAAGTAAGGGGCTCTAATTCTAACTTTCCCTCTCTCATCCTCTCTTATCATTCTTCGGGTGAAACTCTCTTGAGTTAATGTTAGTTGTTATTCACCTTCAAACTCAATCAGTAACTTTAGCAACTAAGGGTTTTCCCAAGAACAAGACCCTTAATTCAACTGATTATAAGCAGGCGCGCATAGTCTATCACCATTGAAGATTGTTTCCAGCATGCAAAATGTTATATATGAAAATATAATGTCGATCTACCAATTTTTATAATTATGCTAACTCGTGCATTACATGAAAAATGAAGTAAAATAATAGGGTTTCATTAGAAAATATTTCTCAATTCCTTAGCTTTGAAAAAATTTGGTATATCATAATTTTGATTTGTAAGGGCAACTTGCGAAAGAAAATGAAGTACAATGCATGCTGCTCTAAAATATGTGGGCAACACACCATTGTAGATTAACTTATTCATTTCTATTAGAGCATCGATATATATATATATATATAT
>NW_021511668.1:74232-123764 GCF_001605985.2 Dendrobium catenatum | reverse complement strand
ATCTTGATTTTGAATTTCTTGGGAGATCTAGGGTTTGTTGTTCTTGGGCTCTTGGCGTTGCCGGAGATCGTTGGAGAGTTTTTCCTTCCTCTCGAATTGAAGGAAAGTTGTATCTTGCAAGTGCTTTTCATCCTTTATTGAAATAAAAACGTTTGCATCGTTTTTCTACGTTTCTCCCTACGTTTTCTCTCAGTTTTTTCTGTTTGAGCTGTGTTCTTGCTGCGGACAGCAGTTTACTTGGCTTAGGTAATTGATTTGGGTTAGGTTTACTTGTGCAAACGAGTATTTCCTATCAATTAACTCCTTAGTACATCAAACTGACTCTACTCAGGAAACTAAGGGATGCTTTTGTAACTAATATAACCCTTGGAGGGGCACTCAAATGGGTTCTTTTTTTTACTTCACAAAGAACCCTAAATTCATCTAGAACTACAACTAAGTGCTGAGTGGCTTTATCACAATAAAAGGGTTATAGTGCATCAGCAAAATTCAATAGTGCTGGATTTTTTAGTAAATTATTATGCAGGCATTTTTTATTTCAAAATAAACTGCTTTTTAAGTAAAACATTTGGTTTTAATTAAACTTGATGTGTAGGTACATAATAGCAATGAGAAAAGAATCGAGTTGGGCCCTAACTTCTTCCAAATCATCAGAATAGTCCCCTGACTATATAAAAGTACTAATTTTATCACTTAACTTTTTAAATAAGGATGAAATTAATCATTTTGTGATACCAATTAGGTCTCTATTTAATAATACAAGAGACTAAATGCGATTTTTAAATAGTTGGGATCATTTTCGTCCTTCCTAAAAAGTCAGTTTGACCATTTTGATCATTACATTTAATAGTGGTTAATGTACAACAATCTTGTTCCAGATACGAGTTGAAGGATCATCTCAGATTTAGAAGATACCAATGCAAGTTGATAATTTTTCAATTTTCATTCTTATTATAATGACCTGTTCTAGCAGCAGTTTTGAGAATGTTACCCTTTAACCACTAGACTATGATAAGTTGGGTTATCTTATCAGTTTGAGTTGAGGGCTATCTGAGACGGTATAATTCATTCAAAAATACAAAACTCGTTTATAAAATAACCTCAAAGGCGAAGAAATCAAAACCAAACAATCATGAAAAAGCAAAAAGATCAGAGTACTGAATCCTAGCACTTCTATGTACAAGCGAATATGGAATTTGATAGCCTGGCAATCAGTGCTACGTATCACTTTCTCAGTTTGTCAATTGTGCTGCATCAGTCAATAGTAATTTAAGAAATAACAACAAAGTTTTACCCCTTTCTCATATGATAATGACAGGAAATATAAGATTTTTAATATGAAAAAAAGAACATCATTACTCAACCCAAGCAGATGAACGTACAAACTAGCAACATTACAGTATATCTTGAACAAGTAAATAAGGGAGAAAGTTTCCATTTCTTTTAGCCTCAATTACATATCAACAAAATGAGAGGAACATAGAATTACATAAACCAAAAAGGTCAACAAAGGTGACCAGTGATGAAACAAGGATGAGAGAATCCAAACTGGGATGGGGGAAAGGGAGAAATAGGATCAGAATAAGCCGCAACCAAAAATCATCTCCTAGGATTTACTTAGAAAATACATATATATGATGCAATTAACTCGAAAAACTTTCCAAAATTCTATAGAATTTTCTTCATACCTGAGGTATGGCACAGAATCTAAATATACTATGAGTCTTCAAATTTGACAAGTACTTGAGGCAGTCTTCAGCATGAACTAACGCATTGGTTACCATGTCATTCAAGCATTGCACTGCTTTTACAGAGTTCTCCTCATATTTCAAATCCTGGAATGGAAAGCACAAAATTTTCAGGGCTACACCGTATAAAATCAGGTCTTCTAATTTCTAAAACTTTTCAAACCTATAAGAAAATTACATCAACCGCAGCAAACTGAAGAAAATTTCAGCTTTCAGAATGCAAAGCAAATATCAAACCAGCACGCATGCAAAGAAATAAAATCACCAGAGAAAAAGAAAAAGAGCAAAAGAATGAAACCTCTAGTTTGTTAGCATATTTATTCCAAATTTGCCAAGGCCAAAACATACGAGACTTTGGCATCTCATTTATATCTTCCAAAAAATCCCTTATAATATTTGTTTTCTGCATTTAAAATCATGAAAATATCCACCATTCAGAAGACAACTCCTCCAAGTGATCAAACACTACAAGCGAGATGCAATGCACCAGATGGTGTGTGATAGTAACCTGAAGAAACAAGCCCATTGAATTGGAAAGAAAATCTGGAACCACATTTTCCAATTTAGAAGCATGAAAAAGCTTTGATAGTCCCAAGCCAACTAAACCTGCCACATAATGGCAATACTCATCATAGTCATCAACAGTCTCTACCTGGAAAGGAAAGTATTTCAGATTTGATTTGTTAGGAAACAAAAGAGTAATTTAGTAAAATGAATCACTATAAACCGGTTGAGAAAAAAAGTTAAATAGATGAATATTGATATACGATCAGTAAAACAATTGTTTTCAAAAATAAAGAAGTTGGAGCAACCAAATCAGAAATAGATTTCTTTTTATTTGGAAGAAAACATATATTTGCAAAGATCTAGGCTAATTCCACAAGAGAGTGTGATCACACAGCATATGGTAACTATGGAATATGGATGCAGTCTTTTAGGAATGGTAAAAAAATAATTGGAAGAAATGATTGCCTTCGGATAAGATGGTTGCATTTAAAAAGTATAAAATTATTAATCTTTCAAGATAGATTGCTACAAGGTAAATTATATTTCTTTATTTTGAGTCAAATATATAGTATGAAAAGAATGTTAGTTCCACTATGAAGATAATTTTTTTAGGAGATTAGAAAAAGATCATACAGTAAGGACATTTTGAGGTGAATAGATTATTGAGGAACAAAAATGTGCAAATAAAACGTTGTGAAAGCTAGCTACAATTAAAGCATATAATGAATACAATAAAGAGAAATATTGCAAGTAGGGTACTGAGCAAGCAAAAGCTATAGATTTTGATGATTTATATAATAGTCTTGTATAAAAGAATAAGAACATAGAACATATAAAATTACTAAGACCCGAGAAAGATCTAGAGACTTGGATCAAATTAGACATATTAGAAGAGAAGATAACAAATCTTAGTTAATGATGGAAGGAACAATAAAAGATGAAAATATTTTTTGAAAAATTATTAAATAGCAATTTTTAGAAAAATTTATTTTAGAAGAGCATTATAAATAAAATAATTAGATATAAAATAAATTAACCTAAAATAACCATAGTGTTATGTACTCTAAAGAATATAGATAAGACATTAGGTCCATATGAGATATTTATGAAACTTTAGAGAGATATGGAGGATATAGCTATGGCTAGGTAAACAAATATTTTCAAAGAAA
Organism: Dendrobium catenatum; assembly: GCF_001605985.2. Lineage (NCBI taxonomy): Eukaryota > Viridiplantae > Streptophyta > Magnoliopsida > Asparagales > Orchidaceae > Dendrobium > Dendrobium catenatum. Next base: position 120,340 of record NW_021511668.1, on the reverse strand, counting down.
TTTTGAAGATCGTTAGAATTCCAAAATATTGAAAACTTATTTTGATACCAATATTCAAAAACAAATAAGATACTCAAGATATTGACAATCACAGATTAATCAAATTAGTGTCTCATAAAATTAAGTTTTAGGAGTATAATGGAACATATAATTAAAAAAATACATCAATGTAAGATGATCATTTTGATTCTATTCCATGAATATCTACAATGAAAACAATCTTAGTCTAAAACTATGTTGCACCGATACGGATACGGCGACACGGATACGACACGATACGGATACGGGATACGTCAATTATTAAAAATACAGGATACGGCTACGGTGCGGACACGGCATTATAATTTATAATCATACATAAAAATTAAGAAATTAATCAAAGCATAATATTTGAAAAAAAAAATGAAAACAACATCATTTGCAGCCTTGTAGCTTATAATATCAAAATATAAGTAAGCATTAAATGTCTAGTACAACAACAAAAGCATAAACATAAATTATCTAGACATGAAGTTTCAACTATTCAATAGAATGAATGATATAATTATCTTCTTCATTGGTTTGTCTTTGAACTTCTATATCATCTTTAATAAATATCACAGCTTCTAATTCAAGCTCATCAAGTGAAAGATTAGTAATTTTTAATATTTTCATATCATCAAGAGACTCAAATCCATCTCAGAAATGAGAGAATCTTGCTCGCAACCCCGGAAGTAAATACGACTCGTCTTTTTTCTTCAGATTTTTTTTTTGTTTTTCAACGGACACGCGTATCGGATATGTGTCCTTTTGAAATTAAATAGTATTTTAATTGGATACGGATTTGGCGTATCCGACACTTATCGGTGGAGTATCAGAGGCATATCCGTGTATCGGTGTATCGGATACAACACGCCTTCATAAATAGGTGTATCGGTGCAACATAGGTCTAAAACAATTCGTGAAATATTACAGAGAGTAAGGAGAGCATATTCAAATAACTTCTATTGATCTTGACAAGGCATATGATAAAATACCGTGAGAATTGATTCAGTGAGAATTGAGAAGGTTGAGTATCAAAGAATAAACATACATATAATGGAGCACTAACTAATATCAGAAGTTTAAAAAAAAAAAAAAAAACTAATATCAGAATTTTGTGAAGGGATTAAATACTTTCAAATTAAATTAAGATTATACAAAAATCATCATTGACTCGATATACTTTTTTATATTAGTTATGAAGATACTTACATATTTTGCATGAACAGCAAATATTTCTGTTAAAAATAATATATTTCAATCCAAACCTAAAGATATTCAAAGCAATTGTTATCACTATCATTTATCTTTCAATGGTTTGCCATTTCCTTCTTAATTTTAACTGTGTTATTGAAAAAACATTCAGAAGGTTTCTCCTCATGTTATTATTTTTCTATATTAACACACATTTTCACACGTATTTGATAAATTAAACAATCATAATGTTAGCAGATCATAGATCCTCCATCGAAATCCAATAACAGGAGCAAAATCAAGAATGAAAATTTTATATGTATAATGAGAAACGATATAAAACTTTCGCTACTTATTCTTGAAAAATCAAATCAATTCAGAAGTATATATCGTATAGCTATAGTATTATATCATAGAATTACGTATCACGAACCTCCTTGAACATAAATTTGGCCATTCCTGCACCCATTCTTAAGGTAACATCTTCGATTGCCTCTTGATAACTGAAAAAAATTTGAGAACAATAAATATCAGACGTCTTGAATATGAGGTTGCTTAAATGAATATTTGCAGTGTAGCTACTCATGGTGATAATCTAGCTTCTGAAAACAAAATTGAATGAAGGACATGCAAATGAGAAATGCAATAATGTGATTAGTGAAACACTCTGAATAACAGCTCTAGTAAAATTCGTAGACCTTTAAGGCAAATCAAACGTTAGATAAATCTAAACATCATTTAAAAGAGAATATAAGCCTATTCAGTTACCAATGCAACCTATTATTTTCCTCCAGTAAGTACTAACCCAAGATTTATATTTCATAAGATAGAAACTTTTTTCTCATGTGAGTCCAGGAATCAGTGTTGAATCAGTGTTAAGTTCGTATTTTAGACACTTGCCTCACAAATAATTATGGTTCTTGATTTGAGGAATGTCTACTTGAGGGCTGTCAGCAAGAGAGATGCCTATTTGGGGATTTTTCCACTCAATAAACAACAAAGACATGGTTTAGCAAGAATGGTTAAGTATTAAAAGAAATCTCCCTTAACATAATCCAAAAGCGCAGTCTTCTCACTAATCTGATTCCTGGGTAATGTCTAGAATGGATAAAAATAAGGAGAACCATCGACCTCTAAGGAAAAGATAATCGGAGTACTGGATTAACATTTTTCCTAACTTTTTTCTCGAGCACAATGTAACAGTTATATGCAAATCACTTTACCATGAGAATATTATTACATTACACTGACTTTCCTTAGGAATGCTTCAAATGGAAATGGAACTATGAAACAGATTAGAATTACCACTTACCAATAACTCTGACTGAAACTTTTTTTTAATAAATCGTACATAAGACTGCCATCAAGGAAAAAGAACATGATATCAAGCTATACAAAGCATTGTAAATACTATCATAGAGAAGTGAATCATACAAAGTTACAAACATTTAGACACCAACCAAGTCAAGTATGCCAAAATCATTAGGGCAGTTATTACATCTCCCTTGAAATCTAGTAAATCTGGGAGAGTGGTGAAAGAATTTTGATGGACCGGCGACTGAGCCGATGGGCCCCACTAGGGTGGGCGACAGGCAAGAAGAGGGGGAATTGTTTAGGAAAGTTTTAATTACAATGGGGAGAGAATTAATTAGGGAAAGAAATCTAATTTGAATTTTAAATATGAGAGAATTATTTAGAGAAAGCACGGGGGAGTAAATATTCATTATGTAAGGATGAATCAAGGGGGAATTATTTAGGGAAGCTCTAATTACAATTGAGAGGGAATTAATTAGGAAAAGATATCTAATTTGAATTCGAATCTAAGGGGGAATTATTTATGGAAATTAGTCTGATTTGGAAGGGAATTATAGGAGCCTATTTAAGGCTAACTATGGGGTGATTTTAGATTATGATTGATTTTGCTGAAATTAATTTTGCTTAGGTTGAGCGGGCTCAAGCCGACAGCTAGGGATTTGGGAGAGCCGGATCTTCCTCTCTAACTAAAGATTCAACTATATCTTGTGTTTTTCTTCTTGGTTCTTTCAATAAAAAAAGATTTTTTGGGTGTTCTTCCCAATTTTCTTTTGCCGTTCGCTAATCTTCACTGAAACAACATCTCTTCCAATCAAATTTCTTCCGAATAGTGCATCAATGATAAAATCTCAGCTGAAATCTTTTATCCAATGAATCAATAAAACTTTTAATAGATTCTAGAGCTTGAATGACCTAGAATCATAATAACTCTCCACTTTAAAACTACAATTATAAAATTGGAAAATATAACTATAGCATGAATGGAAGAAAAATGGTAAGAGGAGCAGGATCCTTAATAGGCTGGAAAATGTCTAACCTGAGCAAGGCACTAAATAAATCAGAAGACCCAATTTCCAAAACTGAAGGAACAAGAGGGTTATTACCAATCAAAAAATCATCAATATCAACTGAAGACATGTAGACCACCGTATGTATCCCACAATCAATATGATTGGATGCAACGAAAATGACAAACAACAAAAGTGATTTCACGCAAATTGAGGATGAAATGCCTCAACCATAATTGATATTGTCGAGCAAGCGCCCACATCTTAAATCGAATATGATTGATGCATCCAGATCCAGAGCATCAAATTTAACAAGAAAGAACCTCTCATGATCAATTCGAGCAAACACAAACAAAACATAACAACTAAAACATCATACAAAAATCACACAAGCAGCACATGTTCATGAAACGGACTATGTTGGCGCATCTACAACATTAAAATTAGCTCTAAAAGAGAAACATATATTGTAATGTCCATCATACAAAGGAAAAATGCAAAAAATTTCCTGCTCTTGAGGCGATGACAAAAAGTTCGAGATACATGAGAAATGAGAAATTATGGAAAGGGCTAAATTCAAATATATATATTTTTTATTTGATCTCACATATAAAAAAATAAAAATCCCTATAATGCACACTTATCCTCAGTGAGGTATCTGATATCCAACATGTATCAAATATGATACACGTCTAACATGCCTAAGACTTGTTCGATTAAAAAAAATATTAAAAATAAATTGGACACGGACATGTGTCTTAAATATTTTATGGAAAAAAAATTCTTCAGTATAAGCTATTGTATTTCAAATGTTTATATATTAAAAATTAAAAAGCTAAATTTCTAATTTCTTTTCTACAACCCCAAATCAATCATCTGCACACAATACCTCATTATCTAAATATTTCATTTTCATTTCTCTCTAGCGAGTAGCGGCTAGGTTTCAAAAAAATGTCTGATGTCATCTCAAAATCGACGACCAACGTCGTCACAACGTCAATTTTTCAAAATCATATCAACATCGAAGTCTAATATTACTCAATATTGATGCTCAACGACAACAATCTTTGCACCCACAATCATGCCCCCTACACTATCTCGGCAACTCATTTTGTCCAACATCATCTCAATATCAACAATCGATGTCATCTCAACATCAACGTCCGACTCTAGACATCCTAATATTAATCATTCAAGCATAAATTTTAGTTAAATAACTTATTATTTCTCAATTATTCTTAATTTTATGCTTATTCAGTTTATATACAATATTTTAAAGATATAAAAATTATAATACAATGTCCAACCTAATGCAAACTATCTTAGTATACTAATATCTTGAGTTATAGCACACCTTATCTTTTCTACACTTAGCACTTCATCTATTAGTAGCATTATACTATTTTTAGTTATCCAATACATTTAACACTTTTTTGTTGTTTTGCTTGAATGGTAGAAAGAAGGATATACAAAACAGTCTAAAGGTTTGTAAGAAGGTTTTTTTTCAATTTTTGATATAGAATATAGTACAAGTTCTAAGATTTTTCATTTGTTCTAGGAAGCTTGTATGTCAAATTGCTATCAGAGCAAGTATATCGTGGCCGAGATGGCCAAGTAAATAGGCGTGCCTCTCTTGACGAAGATCGAAGTGTGGAGGCCCCGTGGCCAGCTCGTGGGCCTCACTCGACAGATTGATGCTTTGATAGCTTAGCTCTTTCGCTTCTCCATGAAGGTGAGGAACGAGCTACAGAATTTTTCAAATATGTTATTTCATAATCCAATTGCTCACACGCAAATTTCAACAACCACACCAGTAGCTTATCTACATACAACAAGAGAACGCAATCGAAAAAGACAAACAATAAGTTCTCACAGCATTACAGATTTGGAAGATAACTGTGACTTTTTACAAAATCATGATGCTTACTATTCAACATATGATGAATATTTCCCTTATTATGAACCACAAAGACAGAGGGAAGGGCAAACTCAAGCTTGACAAGCCTTTCTTTGATGGTCAATTACACATCAAAGACCACTTGATTGAGAATAAATCATTGAGATGTTCTTTGAACACATCGAGATAGCCTCCGAAAAAACAAGTCAATTATGTTTCTTAAAGGCTAAGAGGAGGGGTGAGTGCATGGTGGATGAAATTGTTATAGTGTCATCATCGAGAAGGAAAAGGTCCAATTCATAGTTGGTTTCAGATGAAGCAGCTCCTCAATGTACATTTCCTCCCCACCTATTTCGAACAAATGTTATATTTGAAATATCAACTGGATGCAGGGTCAGTGCACTATAACACTAAAACTGAATATACTAAGAAGTTTTATCATCTAAGTGTTAGCAACAACATAAAGTAATCCACAAATTAATTGGTAGCAAAGTATAAAGGAGGATTGAAGGAAGCAATGCAAGGCAGGTTTGGGCTTAATCTGATGTGGACACTTTCCCAAGCCATCAATTATGCTTTAAAAGCTGAATTGCAATTGCACGGGCAAAACTACAATCATGCTTGTAGGTGACATACTAATGAACCACCCGGGGACTTTGCTAAGCTCAATTCTCATGCAAACAAATCCCCAGCACAGCAACTTTCTTCAGGTGGTGAAGGCACAACTCAAGATCGAAAATTGCTGAATAAATCCAAAGCTCCAATTAGGGAGATAAAGCTTATGCTCGGCTAAGCACTCTCAAATGCTTTAGGTGCATCTAAGCCCGTAGAAGCTATAATTACTTTAAGGAGAATTAGAGGAGGGACACTCAATAGATATAGAATCCGAAAACAAGCACCCAAAAATAAAAGGAGAAGTACCAGATGAACGAGTACAAATGGTTTATATTTTGGAAAAGTTACTATTAGTGCCAAGACAGCCTGACATTTCTCATCGTACTGCTCTATTTAGGACACAATGCACCATTAATAGGAAGGTATGGGCCTTGTTGATTGACAACGGGTGCACCGAGAATGTAATCTATGGATCTACTTTCTAAGCACTTCAACTTGAAACCACAAAGAATCCATACTCACACAAAATTAGCTGGGTTAAGAAAGGAATGGATACAGGGTTGCAAATATTTGTTGTTATTTTTTTATTTTATTTTGTTGGTAAACATTTCATATGTGAAGTTATACATGACGTTTTGGACATGTATGTTTGTCACATCATCTTTGGGCAACCATGTTAATTTGATACATGAGCAATCCATGATGAGCAATCGAACACTTATTCGTTTGACCAGATGAATAAGAAGTTGCGACAAGTTCCAGAGTCTGTCGATGCAGGTTCGAATATTAAAAAGGGGCGAACAGTATCCTACATTTCGAGGTGAACTCTGTTAGAATCTGGATTTGATCAAGATACCTTACTTTCTTCGGTTGTGGATGACAACAATGGCTAAACCGCTCCAACCAAATGGCCTCTAGTATTTATTACATTATAATATTTTTACTTATTCAAAGCTCAGTCAGAGTTATTAGCATGAACCAAGTAAAAAGGCAGTTAAGATTAATGTCTTAACCATAATGGACAAAAACCAGACAATATGTTGCTTCGTTTTAAGTGAATGGGACATGTAATAATTGAGGTAGTTCACATACAACAAGCAAAGTACTAACTTCAGACAATCGGGTTCGTACGTCTTGGGGCTTTCGTGGGTGTGATCATTTCAAAGCCAGCGGGTATTGCTCACTTGGCTACTCTTACGTGAAAGGGGGAGGTCCGACGCACATTGCGGCTGAGGGGGCCACCACAGATTAGTGTGAGCTGGGCACGATCGGATGAACAGGAGTCCGCTCATGCGTGGGTGGTCGCACGCGTATAGGTAGGTCGAAGGGGAGGCAAGTTCAGTCCCGTGTGCGAATAAAACGAGAGGCGGGCTCAATCCTGCATACGATCAGAACAGGAGGTAGGCTCGGTCCCACATGTGAACGGAACGAGAGGAGCAAGAGTTTGGGCAGCCGGCTGCAAGAGTTCGGCCAGTTTGCATCGAGATTTGTTGAATTGTAAGGAGACGGCCTCAATTAGGAACAGTACAGAGGTAGAAGGCGTGAGGAGGCAGGTTTGTACATGGAATGAGGAATCAACGTCAGAAAGAGTGTATGTTCTCTTTTTTTATCGATTTCGTCGTCTATTTATAATTTAAATTAATAAAAGGGAAGTTACATTAGCCAAGGGCTGTCTTTTGACGCTCAACTTTTAAGGTGGAGTTAGATCAGAATCACGAAGAGGTACATCTCTTCAATTATTTTTCTTCCATTATTTCATTCGCTCATTTTCATCATCATTTTTTTATCTTTTTTTTTATTAGTTAACACTTTTCAATATATTTGCAGTTTTTTATGTGTTCATGAGATGCACTTGCAAGCTTTTGTATAAATTTGCATAGGATATTCTAAAAATTTTTCACATAATAATTCATTGAATTTTCTTTTTTAAATAATGGCAAGTTTTTTCGACAATTGCACGTTCTCAAGATAATGATGCGTTTTTTGAGATAGCATAGTTCTCGCGATGATAGCAAATTTATCGAGGCCATAATATACTCCTCGAGGTATTGGTATGTTTCTTAAGACTTCAACATGCTTCCCAATACAACAATATGCTTCCTGATGCAGTGGCACGTTTATTGAGATATTGTGCTCTTCTCGATAAAAATAACATGCTTCTCAAGACAAATGCACAAGAATTTTAAATTTTATAATTGACACATGTGAGATCTTAAGAATATTCATATATGATCGTTTGGTCGTGCATTTACCATTAAAATGTGTGCAATATTTTAAATAGTCATTCACACGAGCAACAATATGCACATAATTTATTTTTTTCTCAAAGCATGCCTTCTGCCCACTTATAAGTGTATGCTGTATATTTGGTGGCGTAGTTTATGAATTAGATTCCTTTTTATATTCTCTTTTATATTAAAGGAGGCGGGATTCATCCGTACATGCATTATATTAATGCGAGCATGACTCACATGGCATCTTTTTCTTTCTATAAATAGTAAGTGTTCAGTTCATTAAATTCCAATTTAGTTCAACGAGTGGATCCTAAGGATTGCAAGTGTTTCTCGTATTACAAGGAGGTTTAGTGCTTCCAAGCGCGTTTTATAGGTTCGTTGCAAGTTTCCTATAAATTCATTTTTAGTTTGATTTTATTCTAATTTTTTCTAGTTTTTGTTCTTTTATTTAGATTGAAATTTTTTATTAAGATAGTGGTATTATGTTCTCCATGACTCCATTCCAAATGAATTTTGGCAGCCTCTTGACATCTCCCCCATATAAGAGGGCATCATCATGAGTGATAGACTTACCCACCATGCTTATAAAGAACGGGATGGTTGGTATCGTGTGGCACGCCCGAGCGAAAGGCATGAATTTCACCGTTGCGTTGGAATAATGGGCATGAGTACCTATTTTAAGGGCATTTTGTGCTTGTGATCGAGTTTTATAGGTTCGTTACAAGCTTCATGTATTCATTTCTTTAGTTCATTTTTTTTTCTTTTATTTTAATTGTACCTTTCTATTAAGATATTGGTATTATGTTTCCCATGAATCCATTAAAACTAAATTCCAGCAACCTTCTAACATCTCCCCCATGTAGGGGGTCATCATCATGAGTGGTACACTTGGCCACCATGCTTATAAAGACGCGGGAAGATCGATGTCATGCAACACCTTTGCTAGGGTCTTCTATCCTATAAGTTTAAAAAAGTGCATGCCGACTTCATTACATGCATGGGCGAAAGACACGAATTTTCTCGTTGCGTTGGAACAATGCACACAAGTACTTAATTTTGAGATTTTGGAATTATAACTTTACACAAGGACAACAAAAAGAAAATGTGAGGGGAAAATGCTAAATTAAACTATTGATTTTTTTTTCTTTTTCTTAATCTCCTTTCTTTTCCCTTTTTGGCTCCCCCCTCCTTTTTTTTGCTCTGCTGGGAGAGAGAGAGAGAGAGAGTAGAGAAAGAAAGAGTGGAGAGGAGATAAATCTCTCTATTTTCGAGAAAGAAAGAGAGAGAGAGAGAATAAACCTAGAGAGAAGGGTGAGATAGATTTAGAGAGATAAGGGTAAGGCAGATAGACTTTCTCTATTTAGGGAGAAAAAGAAAGGGTAGATGAGAGAGTTTTTTTTAGAGAGAAAAGAAAGGGAATAAAACTCTTTGTTTAGAGAGAGAAAGAGAGGGCAGATAGGAGAGCTTTTTTATAGAGGAGAAAAAGAGAGATGTTGTAGAGAGAATGAAGAGAGAGAGAGAGACAGAACTCTTTTGTTCTCTCTCTATTTTAGAGAGAAAAATAGTTGCAGAGAGATTGGGGTATTGATGCGGGCAAAAAATATAGGGGTGCCTATACCCTTCGCCCACAAATAAGGAGACTGAGCTTCTACCGAGGAAAATGACTAAAGACGAGAAAAGGGAAGAACAAACTCTTACATTTCAAATAAAATGTAAAAACAAGAAATCAAAAGACTTACAACAATGACTCTTGCAAAATTTAACCAACTTACAAACTTTGACTCAATCACTTGACGACACCCTAAAGTTGCTTCACTTAGAGAAGAAGGATACAGGTGGAGTGGCACTTGCAGAGAGACGAAAGAGGTTAGAAGCCCGAGAAGAAAGGTTGGAAAGAGCCCGCAGGATTTCCGAAGGGTATGAGAAAGAAGGGTGGAAAGAGCCTGCAGGATTTCCAAAGCAAACCCGCAAGTTATAGCTTTTCAAAAAATAACATATCATTCACTTCTTTTATTAAACATTACAAATCCTCCCATATTTATAGGTATGAAAGAGGAATACCAAGAGACACCTAATAAATTCCCATAGGAATTCTAAACATCACATAGCATTAAAATACCTAAAAAACATCTCAAGCCAAGGAACCGAAGAGGCATCCACGGGAACCAAGGAGACCGCCCGGAACCAAGGGGCACGGTCATGGGAAAGAGCCCAGGCACGGGAAAACCAGTAGCCGGCCGGAATCCAAGGGGGAAAATGCACAAAAAGCCATGGTGGAATTCAAGGAGCCACACATGGGGAAATAAAACATCAATCTTGGGATTCCAAAAGCCCTTTTGGAAGAGACACCATAACTTAAAACATTAAAAACTATAATAAAAGTGCATTAAATAAAAGATAAATATGAGCTAAAACTTAGCTAATAATGAGCTAACATCTAGTCCAATAAATGAACTAAAAATCAGCTCATAAATGAGCTAAATTCCAGCTCAAAATTCTTTGAGCTTGAAGACTCGGGAGGGGCCAAAATTGATTTAATTTGGGCCTGAGTTGACCCCCCCCCCTTTGCCTACATCAGGTATGGGGAGAGATATGGAGGTAAAGGCTAATGAGTGGAGGCGTTGTCGGTGTTGGCATTGCCTAGGATGGTCGGCCATAAGGAAGAAGACGGGTTGGGCTAGGGAAGGAGGTGGTCAGCCATGGTTAGTGAGGTGGTCTGCAGCTAGAGGCCGGGTTAGCTGTGTTGGCCGAAGGAGGTATGGAGAGGGGTTGGATGGGTTAAGGTTGGGCGTGAATGGGAGAGGAGAGGTTGGTCGTGAATGGGAGAGATAGGACGAGTAAGGAATTAGACCAATCGGGCTGGCATGTATGAAATTAAGGAGAGACCGTGGTGGGGGCAAGAAATATAGGGAGCCTATACCCCTCGCCCACACGAATGATTGATCCTTAACCGACGACCCACTAAATCACGAATGATGCGACTAAGATGAGGAAAAACAAACTCTTACATTTCAAATTAAACTAAAAAGAAGAAATTTTTATAAAACATTACAAATGACGACAGATTACAACTTTTGACTCGAAATCAAAGACACCCTAAAGTTGCTTTACTTAGAGACGAAAGATACAGATGGAGCGGCACTTGCGGAGAGATGAAAGAGATTAGAAGCCGAGACGAAAGGTTGGAAAGAGCTCGCAAAATTTCTGGAGGGGATGAGAAAGAAGACGGACAAAGCTCGCAAGCTTTTCCAATAACCCGCAGGTAAGATTCCAAAAATCACATAACATTCACTATTTTAAAACATTACAAGCCCCTCATATATATAGGTATGAAAGGGGAATATAAAAGGACACACAACATTAATTTTCACAAGAACCTAAACATCACAAGCATGGAAATCCCCCCATGCTAATCACGGAAAACCGCCCAAGCCCAGGAACCGAAGGAGAGCATCCGCGGGAGACAAGGAGGCCGCACGGAACCAAGGCGCCACAGCCACGGGAAACATCCCAGGCTCAGAAAATCAGCAGTCGGCCGGAATTCCAAGGGGCAAAGGCACAAAAAAAACTAAAGCCCATGGTGGAAGCCAAGGAGCCATACATGGGAAAACCAAACAACTTCTTGGGATTCCAAAAGCGCTTTTGGAAACCCAAGAGACAACTTAAATGAAGATATTAAAAACTATAATAAAAAGTACATTAAATAAAAGATAACTATAAACTAAAACTTAGCTAATAATGAGCTAACCCTTAGTTCTAAATGAACTAAAAATCAGCTCATAAATGAGCTAAATTCAAGCTCAAATTGATTGAGCTTGTAAGCTCAAGGGAAGTCAAATCCAACTTATTTTGGGTTTGAGTTAACCACCCCCCCTTTGCCTACATCAAACTCCCCTTCTTGAGAACTCATCTCCCGATGAGTTAGCTTTGGGTTCTCTTGAGGAGGTGCATACTGATCATCCAGCTCTTTGATTTTCTCACCAAATTTCTTCAAAATTTCTTCCTATTCCTTCTCGAATTGCCTTTGATGAAATCTCTTCCACTTCTCGAATTTTTGATCACATAGGAACATGTGATACTGAAGCTTGTATAGACGGTCTTAAAGAGGATCAGTAGAATCGCCTTCTGTAGGAATCCATCTGTCCAACGGGAGTGGGACGTCAGGATTATTTGAATTGATTTCCTCGTTATATGAATCCATATTTTTGTTGTTTTCCATTTTTTAAAACTGACTCAAAAAAGACTCAAAAAACTCAATATAAACTTAGACTCACAATAAGACTCACAACAAGACTTACAAGATTCACACTTGACTTGACAAAACAAAACTTGACAATCAAATCCAAAATCTAGGACTTCCTAACTTGCTTTGATACCAAATTGGTGGGGGCAAGAAATATAGGGAGCCTATACCCCTCGCCCACACGAATGATTGATCCTTAACCGACGACCCACTAAATCACGAATGATGCGACTAAGATGAGGAAGAACAAACTCTTACATTTCAAATAAAATGTAAAAATTAGAAATCAAAAGACTTACAACAATGACTCTTGCAAAATTTAACCGACTTACAAACTTACCTCTTGCAAGAATATTTGTTAGTATTCATATTATATCATGTTTATTGATGTCTAGTTTTGCTAGACTTTTGTGATGGATGGTTGTTCAATCTGGGATTGTTGGCTACCTTCTTGGGGCTTTTCTAGAAGCCGGTTGAGATTATTTCTTGCAATTTTTCTTGTAGTTTTTTGTTTGTTCAACTGGAGCTTTTGAGGTTGGCTGGACCTCTAATTATGATATTTCTTAATTGCTGGGATCATTTTTGGTGGACTAAGAGGTCTGGTGATGGTTAGTTGGCGGCATTTCTTTGTTGCCCGACCTGCTAGCTGGTGAATTGGCTTGTTCGATTGTTATGGCAGGCTATTTTCCGAGTTCTTTGCCGCAGCTGTGGGTTGTTTTATTTGGCGGGTTTTTTTTTATCGTTGACAATGATGAGGCATGCTGTCTCCTTTTGGACGGTCTTTGGGCAACCAAAAGAGGATTGGATTTACTCTATAATCGCTTTTGCAAGATCTGAGTCCCGGCCAGACAGGATTTCTGTCTGATTTTGGATCTTCTCCTCTTCTTTTTATTGTATTTCTGCTCTTTCCTTTCCTGTCTTAGCCTCCTTTTTTTTGTTGGCTAAGCTCCCTTTTGGTTTCAATTTTGTAATCAACGTTCTTTTTTTATAGAATGGACTAAGCCCTCAATTTTCCATATATATATATATATATAATATCATGTTTGTGACTCCATATATGCATTTGTACATCAATGGAATAAATTACTTTAACACTAAAAACCACAAAGAAAAATGAAATTAAGAAGAAAATATTTACTTTAAAATTAATTCAAATAATTATCTTAAACTATAAAGACCACAAAAGAAAATGAAATTAAGAAGAAAATGTTTACTTGAACATTAATTCAAATAATTATCTCAAATGATAAAGACCAAAAAAGAAAATGAAATGAAGAAGAAAATGTTTGTGGGCTCTGAAAATTCACACCCCGGCCTCCCCTCTTTCAGGTGAGTTTTAACGATGTTCCGGGTTAAATTTTCAACATGCAAATTGAGTTTGGAAAAAGACATTACCTAGAAATTTTGCCATCATTTTGCGAGGACTTTATGATCCAAGTTCAGGTTTCATATAGGCGCAAGCCCATATAGTTGATTACCCCTCACGGTAACGAGAGAGAACTTTTGATTAAAGCTAGTCATTAAATAGGTATGAAATACCTAGCATACATCTGCAACATATGAATTTTTTAAAAATATAAATTTATTATTTTTATACTTAAAGTGGATGGTAACGGGAATGATGATGAACCTGTTCAAGATCCCATGATTCTGTCATCCCGGGTCATCTTAGTCCATAATCTATTTAGTCAAAGGAGGTAGTCAACCCAACCAGATCGAAGGATCCTTAGGAGCAGCCATGGGTTGCTTCGTCCAATGGTACATTGTAGACTTGGGGTAGATATTTGTTTAAGATGACAAATTTTAGTCAACCTTAGCTAATAGAATATTTTATGCTTATCTAGTGCACCCTATGATTCATTACTCAATGGGATTTTAACCATTAAGGAACATACAGGCTTCGACTGGTACCGTAATATAGACATGTTATTTTGCAGCAAAACCATCTATTTTATAGCAAAAACATCCAGTCATAGGGCACGTGCCACGTCCCCTTTAGTGATAAATCATTTGAGAATGAATTACTGTGCTACATTCAATTAGACATTTTGCTCTTTGTGAGCTAATGTTATTCTTAAATTTATCATCTTTAACAAATGTTTGTGGATGATGAATAGATTTTTGCTTTAAGTTTTAAATAATAAATTTCACTTAAATATTTGAATTTTGTAAAATTGAGTTTTCACATTTTTATTAAAATTTAGCTCCAAAAATAATTTACTTTTGAAATTTATAGAAATTTTAGAAAAGAAGCTCCCGCATAGCATTCTCAGACTTTATATTTATCTGTTTAGTATATTTTTTCAGGCACATGCTGGGTTACAAAATTCTTATTAAATTAATGTGCAAACTTCTCAAGGTGGTGACTTGCTGCTCAAGGCGGTAACACTATTCTCGAGGCAGTCGCTTGCTTACCAAGACTATTGCATGCATCCTAGAAGTGTCGGCACCTGACTCAATACTCCATATTTAAATTTGGAAAATTTTATTTTAATGCAGGTGGAGCATTTTAAAATATTATTTTGTGCAAGTGATTATCATTAAAAAAGGATGCAATATCTTATTTCAAATTCAAGATCTGCTATGAATCTTCTATTGCTGCATGTAGGCTAGTTGTGTGCATTACCAATTCCATGTTCCTGCTCACAAGTGAATTATAGTGTTATGCAAGTTGATTGATATTGCCTATAGGAACGCTGATATATTTGGTATGAACACATTGATCTCGCATGTGGATGAATTATTGTGGGCACAACGAATTCCTTGATCCCACTCAAAAGTAAATATTAGTGTTTATTGTTGTTGCCTGTGGGCAGATTGCTCGGCATTGCAAGCTCCCTACTCGTGCTTGTAGGTAAGCTATCACATTTGTTATAGTTTCTAGTGTCTGCCCGTAGGCGAGTCATTAGATCATTACAAGTACCTTATTTTCATAAGCAAGTTACATTCTTATTAGAAGTCTCTTGTCAATGCCTATAGGTAAGCTGTCATTTACATAATAGGTCCCTAGATTTTGGCTTTTTAACTTTATAAATTTCGTTTAGTTATAAGTTTGACTTAAGTTCATTTAGATTCAGTTCCCTGTAAATTTGTTTAGTCTGAATTTCATTATATTTTTCATTTGCATATCATTAAATTTTCAAAGTCCGATAATAATTCAGACAAAATTTTGACAACCTCCCAACATCTCCCCCATTTAGGAGAAATTTGGGGAGCACCACACTACGAAGAGCGTGTATGGTAGGTGTCGAGCGACGCCTTAGCCGTGGTTCTTCAATCCCACCATGCTACGAAGAGCGTGTATGGTTCTTCGAGATACCTATTTGAAAATGCAATTATTTACTGCAGGCATGACGGCACATACACATGTACTTAGGGTTGTCCCCGCCATGCCACGATTCGCTCGTTCTGTTTTCATCTTTCTAGGGTTTCTCTACCGGAACTCTCCTCGCTTATGTTCTGTCTTAAGTCTTAACACTTCATTCCTCTTCTAAGTTTTTATTTATTCTGCTTATTCGTTGTTTAGTTTCCTACTGTTGTGTGCGTTCATAAACCATAAGTTCTCCTGATCTCTTGTCATGTCGGTCATCGCAGCCTCAACTCACAAGAAAATAACATTATTAGCATCTCTTTTCTGTTTTTTTATCTCTTAGAAGCTGAAGCACCAGTAGTTATTGTCGCCTAGGTTTTTTTAGTTTAGGGTTTTTTATGTTTCATTTAATGCTTAACAACAGCAACAACATCATCAAATTTTTGTCCCACTACATCGGGTCAGCTACATGAATCCTTTTTCACCATTGTGTCATGTTAAAAGTCAAATTCTCATTTAAATCTAATAAAGAAAGATCATTTCTAATATTTTCTAGCTAAGATTTTTAGGTCTACATCTACCTTTCTTAACATAAGTCAAATCTAATACCTCAACTTTCCTAACCGGGTCATCGGAAGGCCTCCGTTTAATGTAACCAAACCATCTAAGGTGACTCTCTCTGATCTTATCTTCCACTGGAGCTACTCCAACCTTTTCACGTACATGCTCATTTCATATCATATCTCTAAGGGTAAAGTCACTCATCCACCTAAGCATCCTCATCTCTACAACACTTAACTTATTGTTATGCTTCTCTTTTAATGGCCAACATTTGGCACCATAAAGCATTGCAGGTCTCACCACCATCTTATAGAATTTTCCCTTAAGTTTGAGGGGGACTTTTCTATCGCACAACAAGCCCGATGCATTCCTCCACTTCAACCATCCAACTTGAATTCTATTAATAATATCCCCATCTATTTCACCATTACTCTGAACAATAGATCCAATATATCTAAAACGTGTACTCTTATTAATAACTTGATCGCCCAAAGTCACAATCTCCTCACTAGGTCTATTCCTACTAAAATTACAATCCATATATTCAATTTTAGATCTACTCAAGTGAAAACCTTTAGATTTTATGGTTGACCTCCATAATTCAAGTTTACCTTCAACTCCCTCTCTAGCCTTATCAACAAGAAGAATATCATCAGCAAAAATCATACACCAAGGTACATCCTCTTGCAAATTTCTAGTGAGAACATCCATGACTAAACCAAAAAGATATGGGCTTAAGGCTGATCCTTGATGTAATCCAACTGAAATAGGAAAATACTTGGTCAAACCACCTTGTGTTTGAACACAAGTAATAACTCCTACATACATATCTTTAATGATTTGAATATAAGCATTATTAACTGCTTTCTTTTTAAGAACTCTCCATAGCACTTGTTTTGGAACTTTATCATATGCTTTCTTTAAATCAATAAATATCATATGAAGATCCTCCTTATTCTCTCTATTTTTCTCCATCAAAGCTCTCAATAAATGTATGGCTTCCATAGTAGACCTACCCGGCATAAATCCAAATTGATTTTGAGAAATATTAGTATCACATCGCAAACTACGCCCTATAACTCGCTCCTTTAATGCTTAACATGTTGAGATTTTTGCATGTTATTTAGTCTAATATTTTGTTTATACCACTTGTAGAGGAAGATTGGTCTCGGGCCTCTCGGGTTTAGCCGTTTTGCATTGAAGAAGTTAGGACTTCATTTTTTTTCCATTTTTCATTATGATTTTTTTGAGCTTTTCCTTTTTTATTTGTTGTATCATTAATACTTTGAAATATTGCCTATAATTTGCATTGGTTACATTGTAACTTAATGCAGCAAATATGATATTAACTTAATTACTGTTGGAGACTTGGAGTTTCTTTTAGTTCCTCTGTGTTCAATTCCTGTACCCCACATTATTATATGCTATTATGCTCTTAGTTTGCATTGAACGTTGTTATATGCCTATTGCCACTGAAATCAACGTTGTTGAACTTGTTAGCTTAGGTTATATTGTTGAATTTATAGTTGGGTTTCAGTGTTGTGCAAATGGTTGCTAAGTAATTTGTAGTTGGGCTTTAGTTTTCAGAACTTATATCCCTTTATTATTCACTGGTTGCCTGGTTAGCTGTTGTTGAGGTCAAGTAATGAGAGCTTAAGCAATGATGATAAACCATTCTAAACTGGAAGTGAGAGTCCCTTGGGGTAAAAACTATTGCAACCAGATGAAATTTGTGTTAAGTTGGCCTTAGCAGATACTATCTAATTAAAAATAAAATCAGATATTATGCTTAATGCAAAATGCCACCTTGAATGGTAATAGATATATTCGTTATTCAATCACATTTTATTAGTTGTTGAATAAGTTGGAGGGTAAATCTAAGCTATTAACAAGTCTCTTTAGAACTCATGTTTAGAATATTATCTATTTAACCATTTTTTGCAGTTTATTCTACTTTAAGTCTTGAAGATAGATTGTTCTCCACTGGAATGTAAATAGATCAGTTTGGCTAAAATGCAAATAGATCGGTTGCAAAATTATCTATTGAATTTATAATTTATTAGTGTATTGTTGAAGGAAATAAGGAAAATGACTGGTTGTAAGGAAAATTAATTCGTGTTGCAAAATTGATCTTATTGTCCGTAAGGAAACGATTCAAATTGTCAATTGCCATTGCTGATTTGTTGTAACCTGCAAGCTGTAAAGCTGTAAGGAAATAAAAAAATTGTTGCAGAAAATTTTGTTGAACAGATTTCATGTATTGGCTGCAGAGATTTATTAGTTATTTCAAAGATTTGTTTTTCCAATTTGCTATTGATGATTTTGAAATAAGAAAAATTGCTCAAATGATCAATGTTAAGAAAATTTTGATGTAACACTAATATTATTTTTAAATTGTAAATCTACTTAAAATTTCTTTTATACACTAAACCTGTAAACCAATTTTTTTATACACTAAACTAGTAAACTATCTAAACAGATCAATTTTTAAAAACAAAAGTTTTTTTTTTCAAACAAAGTGAGTTGCCGGGTAAATTCGGGTTGACCCGAAACCCGATTGGATCAGGTTCGGGTTAAGAAAAATGATTCGAAATTCAAATCAAGTCGGGTTCGGGACGGGTCAAAACAAAGCAGGTCAGAGGTAGGTTTGACCCGAACCTGACCCGCTGACCCATTTTGACACCCCCTAAGTGCAAGTAGGAGATTTATATGTCAGCTGAAAAGAGGCAAGAGGCTTTGGGTGAAATTTTGGAAAGAGAGAGCTGCAGGGGTGATTGATTAGGTGGTTGAGTGGATGAGCTTTGTGGCTTGGGATTTTTATGAGAAAAGGAGAACAAAGAGAGGCCATGTGAACTGCTATAGTTGAGGACGGCTGATTCCTGTACTGAAGAGAGAGATCAGTGTAGTGCTAAGTGTGAGTGTCTAGAGAATGAGGCTGCTGGGATTGAATGAGTGGAGATTGGAGGCGAGCTGCGATATGCTGGGCTAGTGAGGGAGGAGTTTGGGAGAAGGCTGAGGAAAGGTTTTGAGAGGGTTCTGGTTCACAAGAGAGGATGGAGCAACTAAGTGGAGAAGTTGAGGGCTTTAAGTGGCCGACGACGGGAGCAAGAAGATCGGTTGGGCTGGTCGGTGAATTGGGCTGAGTTGTGTGTGTTGTGAGCGGAAGGAGCTTGATTTCACGTGAGAGGAAGGAGCTGGGGCGTGAATGAGAGAATGAGCTAGAGATTAGGATTTTTATTATATTTTATTTTATTGTTTAGCACAAGGCATGTGAATTGTCACCTTGCATAATTATCATATTTTGTGCATCTCGATATGTGTATTTTTGCCTCGTAACTCATGCCAATTTTGCACTTTCACTCGTGCAAAGACAATTGTACAGTAAATTTTGGGTGTTTTCGACATTATGAATGTAATGGTGAAGTCCATTTTGCAAATGAATGACGTTTGGTCCATTTTGCAAATGGATGACGTTTAGTAAACGTCGAGCAACATTCCATCTATAGTTTGTCGATTTTGATCTTTTTCATTTGATTCAATTATGAAATGTCCCTTCCTATTTAAATTTGATATTCTAAATACATCGAAGCAGCCCGTTTAATAATTGGAAGTCATTTAGGTAGTTTTTGCTAGCATCGCGCTCAATAATAATAAGTTTTTAAATTGTTGCTCGATCGAGTCGCGTACAAACAGCTCCTCTTTGGTAAATTTGATGTCCCGAATACATCAATGTAGTCCATTTTGTAATGGGACAAAGTTTGAATCATTTCATCACGATCGAGACATTCTGATCTTTGTTCTAAATGATATCATCGTCTCCTTTGCTTGCATTGACCATGCCACATATATGAAGGTCAACAATGTTTATTTGAAAATTAATTCAAATAATTATCTTAAATGATTAAGAACATAAAAGAAAATGAAATTAAGAAGGAAATATTTACTTCAATGGATAAAGTTCAACAAGGAACAAAAATGTTTCTCAATGACAGGCGTGTATCATCCTTCTTTACATACTACGAGATCAATCTAAAATTTATTACAGCTAACATGGATAATAAATAATGCATGCATGATTCATTAAGACTTCTACATATCAAGACAGGAATAGAAATGACCTTTTACCCAGTTCCAAGAAGGCGATTGAAATAAAATGAAATTTATCCATCAGAACCTTGTAAGCATTAGTACCACCTAGAGAGAAAAAAATGTTAGTAAGCAAGTGTAAAAGATTTGGAAAACATAAGTAAAGGTTAAACAACATTGTTTTTGCATCTCACTTTAATTTAATAAAATATAACGTACATGCCATAAATAAATATTGTTGGTTAAATATAAAAAAAAAATATTTCAACATTTAGCTAATTTGGAATGAAAACTAGAAAAATTAAGAGGTTAATTTCGAATTTAAACATTCCAACACATGTTGTCCTTGAATTCCTTCTGTTGCTGCTCCACATAGACCAATCCACAGACATCAGCCTGCAGCAGACCATACCAACAGCAATTACCTTAACAATCCACGTATCACAGCTGTTTTTCCTTCCTATCTAACATGCAACATTATTTCCGCAATCTCCAAGCATTGGGGCTCTATCATGTTGCCATATTTCCTTTAAGTATAGCATAAATTCATTCCATAAAATGCCGTGCTAATATTTGAGAGCATACAACATTACCATACAAGAAGGAATAGCAGCATATGCATCTTAAATTAGTTCATATTATAATCTCTTACTCTTTTGGATGTGCATATGTACAAATAATATATAATTTAGCAAGAAATACAAGACACCAGTTCTTCTATTATAATTTACATTTTGTCTATGGTATCAGCCCAAGGTTCCGGGCTATAATCCAAAGTTTGATGGAGATCATGGCATGCCATGAATGATCGGCAGCTGGGGAACTTTCCTCCACAAAAAGCATGACCTTCACTAACTCTGGTATATGAAGATCAATTCCTCTCAATCACTCAGCACAAACTTAATTGAATTAATTTTCATGAATGATTCCAATCAGTTATGCTTGTGATTGGAGGAAGGAGGGAGTCAAATATTTGACAAGAACCGCAAGACCACCATTCAAAGATGCATTGAATTACAAATTCTTAGAAAAATGAGAATTCTATTCTCATGGATTGGCTCATAAATTTCACAAAGCCAAAGCCTAAAATCCAAAAAGGAATGAATCAGTCCAAACATTTTGTGGAGACAAATCCAACCAAGTCCTTTCAGCTTTAACAACTAAAAAAAAGGAGACACTGTGCTAACTACTTAATCACCAAAGAAAAATAATTAATGCAAGACTCAAGAAGCAAAGAAGTCTAAGGTTGCCTTTGCTCAATAAGGCAATACAAGTTATTATTTACTCTCAAAAATCAAACACGTTGGATTATTGACAAGGAGCATCAGATCATGTTAAAAGATCACAACAATCATTTGAAACCTATACTAAGATGAATCGCCCTATTACTGTTTGGGTAGCTAATTGTGTGATAAGGAAAAATTTCTGCATCAAATTTACTATTGAAGCACATTTTATAGGTGGATAGGTTAACTTACAATCTATTATATGTTAGTAAGTTGACAAAAGATATGAAAGGGAAAGTTACTTGTTTCTCCTCACATTATATATTCAGGGTAAATTTTCGAGGAAGTTAATTAACAGTGCACATGAAAGAAATGAACTATATTATCTTGTCAGCACCAAAATCGTTTCTAATCTACGTAATAGTGTGGGTCTTTCTGTATCCCGAACACTAACATATTGTTTTGGCATAAGCGTTTGGGACATCCCAAGTTCTCCTATCTGAATATCTTGTACCATAATTTATTTATCAACAAAGATAATGATTCTCCTAATTGTGAAATGTGCGTTCTCACTTAAAACCTAAAAACAACCTTTCACCGCAGCTAGACAAAACATCCAAAGCATTTCTCCTTATTCAAAGTAACATTTGTGGGGCTGCTACAACTATTAGTTTATCAGGAGCCCAGTCGTTCATAATCTTCGTTGATGATCATACAAGGGTATTTTGGGTATACCTAATGAGAGAAAAATCATAAGCCCATCACTTATTCAAACAGTTCAAACCTCCATCCAAATCATTTGCTCATAAAAATATTCTCTTGTATCCTCAGTTGCAAATCTCGATAGGAAGCTTTATCAACTCAACATAAAAAATAACTTCTTGAATGGAGAATTGAAAAAAGTATATAGGAAGATTTCTCCAAAATTTCAATCAAAAGGAGAAGGAAAAAATTGTAATTTATAAAAAAACAAAAATCCTCTATGATATAAAACATTCACCACGAGCTGGGTTTTCTAGATTCAGCTAACCCTAACTAGGGCTTGAAATCAGAAGGTAGGTATTTCGGTTGAAAGCATGGAAGAGTTGGAAGATAGATTTCTTCTCTTTCCTCCTTATGGACTGAAGGTAAGATAAACCGTAAGCTCTTGTCTTCTTCCTGCCCTTTATCTACTAATTTTCTATTTTTCTAGTGTAAAAATTGTCAAATTTCATAGGTTAAGAGGCACTTCTTGTCGGTTCACATTTTTAAAACACTAAAATTAGGTCCCTAAAAGACTTAAGAAATTTCATGCAGGTCCAGCAAGTTAATTTTTGTCCTTCAACTTGGCATTAATGGCTTGGCAACAACAGAAGCCATTCGTAATGAACTCCATCTTTGCCTGAAATTTTTTTTTTTTTTCTTGATAATGAGCTCTAAGCACATGATAATTCGCGTGTCTATAAGCGAATGCTCCGCTTTGTAGTTAACCATAATATCCTGTCCAGCATCTTAAAATGTCGTATCCTTCTTTCTAGATGAAAATTCTTAAGAGCTTCAAATATTTTATCACAAGAAAAAAGAGTTCAGTATCGAGCAAAAAATAAATTCATATCCTCGCTATACAAATGAAGAATAAAATACTCACCAAAATATGCTTCTGAAAATGTTGAAATGCACATCCCAAAGAAAACCCCTAAATAACTCTAAAAACCTATAAATTCAAAAAAAGTATAATAAATATATTGTTGAAATACATTTTGATAATATAGAAAATCTAAGAAATTGATGTAGGCAAATGGTGGGGGGCAAATTATTTGCCTTGTTTCTGGGCTGCTGATGGGTTCTCGGTTTGGGGCTTGGCTATTCGGTTTTGCTGTGTTTTGGGGAGCTACTTGACTTCAGCTCATTAAAGTTGAGTTGCTTCCTTTTTTAGCTCATTAAGTGGAGTGGTTTTGCTCTTTCCACTTCTCTTTGGCTCTTCAGTTCTTCCCTTGCTGCCTGTTGCGTGGCTGGCTTCTCCTCTCCCCGTGGCAGGTTTTTCTCCCCTAGCTGCCTGTTCCGGTTCCCCTGGCTACCTATTCCTATTCCCTTTTGTGGCCCCTTCGGCTGATGTTCCTGGCAGCCTGCTGACCTTCTGTTTTCCCTGTTTTGATTGTTTCGGTTGGAGGTATTTTGTGCTGTTTGGATGCCTCATTTCTCCTATAAATATATGATGTTTTGTGGATAAAAAAAAAGAGATTATGGACTAATTTTTGGAGCCAAAAACCTGAGGGTTTTCTTCTTGGAAAAGCTTGCGAGCTTGTTCGATTTCTCTTCTTCTTGGGAAAGATTGCGAGCTTGTCCTCTCTTCGATTTCGTCTCGAGCTTCTTTTCTCTTTCTTCTCTCCGCAAGTGACCACCCCATTTGTATCTTTCTTCTCAATGATTGCAAGCAAGTTTAGGAGTTTTATTTCATAAGTTTGTAGGCATCATCTTTATAATATGGAAGTTGTTGTGTTTTGTTTAAGTGTGATATTTATCTACTTTCTTATTCTCAAAGAAGACCTAGTTTTTATGTATTTTGACAATCTTTCGATTGCATCAGAAATATAGTGAAGAAATCATTAAAAATATTTGAAAAATGAAAACATCCAAACCAAAAAACTCTTAATAAAAATACAAACAAAAAAAAACCTTAAAATTTAGGACAAGAATGATAACAGCGCATGTAGAATTAATTATCCACAATGCCACTTTGTAGGAGCTTCTTGAATTTTAACTCTTCCATTCAAAGGAAGTAATAAGGATCACCTTACAAGAAGACGAATCTTAGAGGAAGACGAAGCATAGAGGGAGATGAAGGTTGCAATCACTGGAAATCCTCATTTCATCTCAATATGATTTCCCATATGAGCTTATACATAAGGTATTTGGATCTCAAAATAATTCTTAATAGAATAGCGTCACATAAAGGACACATGTAACGTCATTCAATCTCATAGATCTAATTGTAGTTTTTTCAAAAGCGTGGACAATCAAGAAACACATCTTATACCTCAAGGGCAGGCATATAATTTACCCTATAATATAATATAATAGATATGCATGAAGAATGCTTGAGCCAAACAAGTGGACAACCACCTGCCAGGATCTAGCAAGTATATAATATCCCGGTATCATGCATGTATCAACAAGCCCATGCGCAATGCGCAAATAGAAAGTTGTTGCAAGAGTGCACAAACAATGAGTTTTCACCATGCTCATATAAAAATAAGATGTTTGTCAAAGAAAAAAAATTCTAAGTACATACATACTAGCAATAAAAGGTGACCAAACATGGACAAGCATTTGTCCACATGTATTTGTAGATATTGTGCATGACCAGAATAAATTGAGATGATAACATGCTTTTGTAAAGAAAAATTAAAAAAAAATGAAGAAAACCTCATGACATAGAGCAGTTGCTCGTGAAAGCATTAACATAATAAAATGGAAAGCTTCTTTCCAGGAGTTCTTACATGAGAAATGCCAGTCACGATCATATATGTGCTTATGAAATTCTAACAAAATTGGCACCTTAATGTCAACGGGAATGCTTGTATCATCCTCTGCAAAAGGTTAAATCAAAACAATTCATCTCTATGTTTCTTCCCTAACATGTTTTTTTGCAAAATCACAACATTATTGAATATTCGGTTGAAATTTTTCATAGCAATGAAATAATAAACGCTGCATAGAAAATGTCAACTTAGAGCAGAGTAAAAATACTTTTCTGGCAACCTGGCCCAAATTAGAACAGCGTAAAAATCCTTTTCCAGAAACTCAAAACTGTAGTCATTAAAGTTTTGACAAATCATTCAGCAAGACAAAATCCTTGGTTATGCATGTCTCTGACTATAGGGACCCATGATTTTATTTCCTTTCAATTTAGAACTTACCATGGCTTCTTATATTATGTTTCTTCAATTTTTTGTTCAGACACCAGGAGTAAATGTTGGAGCATATTTGCAAGAAATGAACATGTATAAAATTTAGGGTTCTTTCTTATAGATATGCGACAAAAAACCCCACTTGAATCATTTGATTACTCTTTACCCAAAAAAAACCCGTGCTCAGGGGAATAAGAATCTATTTTCTTTTCTCGAGTACGGGCATTTCTGATCTAACTTTATCATGTCTTTAGCACGAGTTATTTTACTTGGTTAACAATACTTCTTGTTTTGCCCATATTCACAGTTTCTTCAATTTTATTTTTCCCTCATAGAGGAAATAAGGTATATAGGTGATATACTCTATGTATATATATTCTAGAGCTCCTTCTAATGACCTATATATTTTGTTATCATGTCCAATTGGATGATCCATTAATCCAATTGAAGGAGGATTATAAATGAAAAAATCTTTTTGATTTTTATTGGAGACTAGGAACCAATAGATTTTCCATATGACCCATTTTACTGAAAAAATTTATTACTATTTACTTTAGCAGCTTGGCCAATTACTCGAAATATACAATTTTTCTATTTCTTGATGTTAGCAATGTATAGTGGCTGATGATGGTTCATGTCGGCCACTGAACTCAAACCTTGCTTCACCCTTGGACATGGTTGTGCAGGCATAGAACTTCTCACAAATGAGTCGGAAAAAACCACTGCCCACACAAGCTATATTTGTCTTGTGCAATGTGGGCTCCGAAAATTCGCGCCTCAACCTCTACTTTCGGGGAGTTTTAATGAATTAGATTACGGGGTAAATTTTGGGAAGGCATATTGGGTTTGTAGAATAGACACTACCAGAGATTTCGCCCTCATTTTGTGTGAACTTTATGATCAGAGTTTTGGTTTCCTATAGGTGCAAGCCCCGATAGTTAATTACCCCTCCCCCCCAAAAAAAAAAATCAGTGAGAGAGAAACTTTTGATTTAGTCGTCGTCAAATATGTAAAAATACGTGTTATCTGGCATATAGTAACAGCATGGGTTGGTATTTGAAAATTTGATATTTAAAATTGAAAATTTCACCATCTTGCACTTAAAGAGGATGGTGGGGGAATGGATAATGAACCCAATCAAGATCACATAGTTCTGTAGTCCCAGGTCATCTTGGTCCCTAGTCTACTTAGTCAGAGGAGGTAGTCAACCCAACCTGACAGAAGGATCATTGTCGACGGCCATGGGTTGCGTCTTCCAAGGGTACCTTGTAAACTTGAGGTGAGTATTTGTCTAAAGAGACAAATCTGAATCCACCTTAGCTAACATAATGTTTTAATGATTCATATCTCAAGGATTTAGTGCCATTAGGGGACATACGGGATCTAGCCATGACCGTAATTTAGTAGTGTCATTTGATGGCAAACCATCAAATTCAGAGGGCCCCGGTCAAAACCATTTACTTGCAGTGTCATTTAAAGATAAAACCACCGACGCATGACACGTCCTTACTGGCAAGAGACTATTTGAGATTGAATCCTAGTGATATTCTAGACTAGATACTAGCTTTTTGTGAGCCGGAGTGATATCTAAATGTCCACCCGACAAAATGTTGCGGAGGGTGGATGGACTTTACTTTAAGTGTTTGATGGTTGATTTCAATTTTATTTTTCTTTTACTTTTAGAATTTTGAATTTCATAAGTATTTGGGCAGCATTTTTAATATTTGGAATTAACCCCTCTGGTTGAGATTTTCGTTCAACATGGTCATCATCGGGGTTTAATAGTCAATTATATTTCATTGGTTGAACATTGTCAACTATGTTTATTGTCGACAGAGGATTGGATTCAAGCCGGCTACATACTTTTATTATTGAATTTCTCTTGTTATAGATCTTAAAGGCCTAATATGAACGTGTAAAAAAATATCGTGGCTGATACCACGACTATATATTTATTTGATGGCTCGAGTCGTGTCGACTCCTATCTACTCGCATAGAAGAATCGGGCTCGAACTTGGATTTATTGTCTGACCCACACAGCATCCCTAGACATCATGTGTATGTCCATAACACGCTTGTCAGGGCCCATGCGGGTATATGATTGCACATTTATTTATTTGCGTTTGTGTGTATACATATCATAGTGCACGTGTGGGGGCATTTTTAGAATATTCGTCGGGTCTTCTACGGCAGCAAGCGGAAGTTTATTGTGGTTGTGGCGAATCCTTTTTGTATTTGCCTGTAAATGATATACTGGGTACACGACGGGTCTTCTACAACAACTCATAGGTATTTGCACTTGATTTGCCAATCAATTGCTTGCAAGGGATCTATGTATTTGTCTTCTATTGGATGATTATTGATTATGGGAGTATTACATCATACACTGCATGCTACCAATCATCACTCGTAAGTATATTATTGTGAATGTGGAGAATCTCCTATCATCGCTAGCGGGCATTTGCATTCATTTTGCGCTTTACTAAACACATCTATAAGAGGCTGTGTTGTTTGATTGGTGTCGGATGTAAGGGTGCTATACTATTCATCACCTCTTATTACAACAGTTGTAGGTGATTTGTATATGTTGTTGATTGTCGTCATCGTTATCAGCAAGTGTTAGCATTCCTCATATGTTGCATCATATAAGTTTGTACAAGGTATTATCGTTTGCAATCATTCACAAATATTGCCACGTTCACTGCACATCAGTCCTACATCGTGGAAGACTAGTATATTCATCTGTATGTTGACCAATGTTGAATGTAGGATCTTGTCATACTCACTGCCTCTTGTTACACAATTTAGAGACGCTTTCATTTGTTACAATTTCTTCTATGTTTTGCTTGGGACCTCTCACATACGTAGCATTCCAGTCATTGTTGTTTCCAAATGTGTCGTCTAAAAAATTGCAACTTTCACTTTGTATGACCTTTAGTGTTCGACGGGGCTCTATCACGCTTACAACACATCTAACATCGCTACTTGTGGGTATTTGTAAGGAGTATTATTGTTCGCAGGGGTCAATATATTTGCTTGACACCATATTATTGTTGATTGTAGGAGTGCTGTAGTATTCACTACATGATGCTTATATATGTTTGCAAAGGAATATGTATTCTCGCATGCAGTTAAGTGGCATCAATGGTAAGGGGGACTATCTTCTTTGCAACAACATTACTTTGCTTGTAGACATGTTATGTCTCTTGTGTGTCATTTGCCTTTGCTTACGAATTGATTTTGCTGGTTGACATCGATTTTAGGAAGGTTATTGCACTTGGTTTATACCCTCCATGCATCGTTCATGAGCATATCATTGTTGCGGGCCACAAAGAAAATGTATAAGCTGTCATGATTTATAGATGTTTGCATTTATTATAGTTCTTCTGTATATGCCCATGAATGGTATGTCATATGTACGACGGGGCTACAGTAGCTTACATGTACTTGTATTTGTTACGCATCGACCACCCTTGCTTGTGGGGAAACCAGTGTATTCACCTAAAAATGAACGGTGGTTGATCGCGAGGGTGTGGTAGCATCCATCACCTGTTGTTGATCACCACTACCATGCCTAATCTTTTTTCATTGTCAGCAAGTGTTAAGCACCCATCATGTTGCATTGAATATGTCTGTAAGGAGTTTCACTATTTTGTAGACAAGATGATTATTCATCTGCAAGCTGATGTTGGCAACTAGGTGAGCTTTCTCCATCAACTTTCGTGTGCTTGAAAAGGACTCCTCATCCCTGCAAGATATCTACAGTTGCTTTGTCATTCGTAAAAAGCTTAGTGCATTTGCTTGCATGTTGATGTTGATTGCCTACTAAGTTATACTCATCAACAATTTCTTGGTGCATATTAGCTAGCAATTTGCTATACTCATAGCACATCAATCTTCAGAACTTGTAAGAGACTATAGTCTTTTATTTGTTTGACATTGCATGTTTGTGAGTGGTAGAGATGTTGTCGCATTCGGTATGCATCCATATGACAACTGGCATTGGTTTGTAGGGAGATTTGTTGCATTTATAGTTCATTTGTCGTCATCACTGCTTGCCAAGATTTGTAAAATTTATGCATACAACATATTAGTGCGTTGATGATTGCCCATTATTGCTTTTGTATGGGCTATTGTATGCACGACAGTTCTTGGTTCTTGCCCGTAGAAAAGCTATCAATGAATGTTTGCCTCTATCATATGTTGCATGTCAAATCTTTCTCGTTGTATTTGCTTGCACGATTGATACATACATCAATTGCTCTCATTTGCAAGTCAATTTGGCTGAAT
The DNA here is from genome assembly GCF_001605985.2 of Dendrobium catenatum. Classification (NCBI taxonomy): domain Eukaryota; kingdom Viridiplantae; phylum Streptophyta; class Magnoliopsida; order Asparagales; family Orchidaceae; genus Dendrobium; species Dendrobium catenatum. The sequence continues at coordinate 90,452 of NW_021511668.1, read as the reverse complement.
ACTCTAAGCCATTTTGCTTTCATCGTTTGTTATTTGTATGCATTGAGAGTTCAATCATCACGAGTCTTTTATTCGCTTGCATGAAGCTCATTTGAATGCTCTACACAAGCTCCCTATTCTCTTGTTGATTTTTGCATTTGAGTTGATACAGTAGCTTCCTTGATATTGATTGAAGAACTTGCATTGCTAATTGCATACTGTTACACTTCTTCAATTAATTCTTGCTTGCATGGTTCGTTTTATCTTTCAAATTATAGGTTTTGTTTTAGGCATTAAGTTATGTTCCTTATAATCCATTCAAGTGTCCAACTTCATGTGCATTTTGTTCGAGTTCAAGTCAAGTGTGTCGTTTGATTCAAATTCAAGATCATGTCCCCTATAATTTGTTAAAGTTTTGTACGTCTTCAAACTGAATTTCAGAAGCCTCCAGACGTCTCCCCCGTTTAGGGAAAACTACAGGAAAATGGGTCATCCCACCATGCTACGAGAGTATGGTAGGTATCGGGTGACACCACGACTGTATAGCTTCACTCCCACCACACTACGAGAGTGTGTATGGGGCTTCAAAGTGCCTGTTGAAAGATGCAATTGGCTTTCCCCACACGCTACAAGAGCGTGTACATGTACTTAAGGATGCCACGCTACGAGAGCGTGTACATGGCTTACCCGCCTCATCGTAAGTGTAGCACCGGGTTCCTCCCACTGTGCTATGAGAGCGCGTATAAGAAGTTTTCCGGCTCGACGCAAACGTCGAATGCAGAGTTTTTGAGTTTAGGACGTTATACCTATGTGCGGTCCGATGACGACGGCAGTGATTGGTAAATGCACAAAAGCAACCCCTCTTCTTCTTCCTTTTTTTCATTTCTCACTTTTTCTTTTGAACTCTTCCTCCTTTTTTTTATTTTTCTTCTTTTATATGTATGTATGTGTGTGTGTGTGTGTGTGTATATATATATATATATATATTTGTGCATATATTTAATTATAAAGAGATGAGAGAGACATAGAGAGTTTTACATATAGAGAGAGATTTCTCTCTGTTTAAATGGTCGACAGTTAGCGGCTAGGTGATATGGGTCGGCCGAAGGCTTGAAGAGGTTAGGGCTTTTAGGTTTGTGGCTTAAGAGGGGCAGCAGGGGTTGGTTGCAAGGAATAGATGGTTCGGTTAGATGGAGTTTGCGGCGGCCTATAGCAGGGTCAGGTCTGGTAGATAAAATTGCAGAATCATGTAGGGGTTCGGTCTTGGCTGGAGGAAGGCGTCGGATGAGGGGTCTGCTGCTAGGTCTATGGAGTTCAGGTCAAGGCTTCGACTAGGGTAGCTCTAGAAGTCGGAAGCAGCAACAAGAGTGTGAGGTAAAGACGGGACGTGGGTTTGAGTTGAATTTTGCATTTGCATTCATCTAAAATCGGTTACAAAAAGAACCCAAAACAACAAAAAAACCCCTAAGTGGGGGTAAAACTATTTCTATCATCCTCAAGGATGGACAAAAAGACTTGAGGAATACATGTGTAATCCAGGGACGTGGGTTTGAGATCGGATGTGAAGGTCGGCTGAAGGAATCGTGAGGAAGAGAGGGCTAGAGTTTTTCGGTTTACTGGAGTTGAGTGTGGGAATGAGCGAGACGAAGAGAGAGCTGAGGGCTCTTCTCGTGTTGTTTTCAACGGAGCGGAAGCAGGGTCGAGACAAAGCACGCGGAGACTGCAAATAGCGCCGTTCGCAGAGGTATGGGGCACTGTAGTTGCGATTTCTTTAGGATTCGTGCAGGTATGCGATGATTTAAGTCTTTTTTTATTATATTTTTTATTTTGGGTTAAGCTACATAGGTCAACATGCAAGTCGCCAACCAAACATGAGTTTGATCTATTTTACAATTAAATAGCACATTTACATAGTTTCTTTTACTAAGTAGTTTAATAATGTTGCAGCTAGCTAAAAACCATGATTTAAAAAACTTGCAACTAAGAAAATTATCGCACAATATAATGCAACAAAAATACAAAAGTGTTCAATAAAAGTCTGATAAGAATGCCAAAACAAACTTAAAATTGCACTTAACTTGTCATATTTTACAGACTAAAAAGTAGATTCTAATAACTGAATTATCTTATTTTATTCATTATAGTAATTCTAATAATTAATTAATATTAATAATATTATCCTTAAACTTGCTATTGAGTAATTAATCGTCATTGACAATTACAGTTTAAAGTAATTGGATAGTTGTCAACACTGGCCTCCCCCTTTTACTCGTTCTTCATCAAGGCATTTTTGTAACTTGAGCAAGCTTGATTTACACATTGCAATTAATGGTAACAACCAACATGCAACCTAAAAGGCAGAGCTCATATTCTTTCCTGAACAAGTTACCAAGTTCCGTGCATTGAGAAAAGTCATATTGATGCCATGAGAGCTGCTTGCTTCTAGTTATGAGTATTGAGTTTTACTTGAGTCAATATAAACATTTTAGTAACTTATTTTATGTAGTTTATCCTCATTTGTTACTCTGTCACTTACTGAGCACAAAATTATCATTTATAATTTTAGATATGCTTGTTATTAGTTTAATTTTAGCAGGTTTAGAATGTCCGTTAATTTATGGCTACTATGATAAATTATAATCCTTGAAATTTAGATGGCTGCTAATAGAATAAAAGAAGGATGGGTTTTCTTCTATAATCAGCTCTAAGGAACACTTCTCCTAGACATGAGATTCTTTATTTCCCTCTCTTTATGTCCAATTCCTTTTCACTTGAGGCGCTCATTCATTTTTTTCTTCTCAAAGTCTTCTTTCTCTTTCTCTCACCAGTTCTCCCTATACCAAATTCTTCTTTCTTTCACTCTCTATATGTCCAATTTCCCTGTACCAAGCAAAGCTTCCTAATGATTTCTTATAAGAAAGTATGAACACCACAAAAAGAAATGGGATTCATAAAGAATTTAAAGGAAAGATGTGAGCAAAGCTGATGAGAACATACCAACAGTATCGAGGGCTCTGAGAACCAAATAGAAGATGCACACCTGCACAAATAAAGCACCAAGTCAACAATCCTATAATTAAAAAAAATGCCTCACAAAAAATAACAATTGTAATGTAAGAAAACTCATTTTTGAATTGTGTGATGTTATTAGCTTACACGCACATGAAAAAATAATTAACGCGGGAACATGCAAGCATAAATACATAGTCATGCATGCATGCATGCATTAACAGTCCGGCAAAACATACATATCAAATCTACTTATATATTCAAATTGATGAATAAATATATACAGAGGAAGTTAGGCTCAGGTACAGACATTTGAAAAGAATCATTGCTATTTGAATAGGACCTATTTTGAACATTCGTGATACTTCAACTTATATGCGAAAATGAAAACAGCAAGCACATTTTGAGGAAGATCTTTTTCCATTATTAAAATGTGAATTACGTGGTCTAAAAGATTTCGATCATGAGAGCCTAAAATAAAAAACAAGATGGATGATATTAATCTATATAAGAAGAGTTTGATGAGAATCAAAAGTCATGAAACTTCAACTTTATTTGACCACTTATCCAACAAAAGAACCGAATAAATGGTATAGAACTAATGATGTCTAAATACTTTCTTGATGAAGAAAATTTGAAAATCCTATTCATACATTTTATGCAAAAACTAAGCTTTGGAGAACATAAATTTTCAGAGTACTTGTGGCATATGCTAGATATATAGGAATATCACGTCATATTACACATGCCAGCAATCAACATAAACTTTGAATAGGCTTGATCAACTAAATAATAATGAATATAGTAAATTTAAGTCTCCAAATTATTCTACTTGTACAAATAAGCAATGGTCAAGATGAAGCTCAAATTCACAAAGAAAAAGGTGAACTACACATAGTATCTATGTAGATCATGCTTTACATTGATTGGCATGTAAAAAAATACTACAATTAGATCCCTGAGATTCGATGCCATAACATGCAGGACTCTATCATGACTATTCTATTAAAAGTTCCACTATTGTCTAAAATACAACTGTTTTATGAGTTAAATTTCGGCACCTCATTGAGAGAACATGACACTACCAGCATCATAATCCTTTACCTTCCTCCATTGTTATTCTTCATATAAGACAATTTCGATGAATTCTAGCAACTTTAAGGTCATCCAAGTTATTTGCTGCAGTCAAGACTAGCTATTTTATGTTTTCTTTATTTTTCACTTGTGTTTCTAGCTCGCTTTCTCCTATGGTTGTTTGTTTCCTACTGTTAAGCCCTAAGTTATTCCTTCGGTTTCCCCGCTAGCTCACTGTTTTTCGTGTTGTCTTCTCATGTTCTTTGTTGTCTACTCATTTTCCCTGCTGTTGTTTGGTTTTCCATGTGGTTGCTCGATTTCCTTGCTATTTTATTGATTTCCCTTTTGTTGGTTGCTTGGTTTCTTCCCCTTACTAATCCTTGTGTTGTTTGCTTTGACTTCTCTCTGAATAGGCTGATTTGGAGGGGTTTTAGTGATGTAGACAAACATTATGTAATCTTTTATGATTGTATTGTTTCTTTTTTTTATTTACCCTATGAAGGAAGCCAACTAATGATCTTGCTAGGTTGGTGCTCTTGGAAATATCTCTCCCTTTCCTTCACTTTGTCCGTTTGGTTTCTGTGTTGGTGTGTTGTTTCGGTTGCTGTCCATTTCCATAAAGTTAATATTGTTGGTGGTTATTGGTTTAGGTAGATTTTTCTGGCAGTTGTTTCCCCATGCTGTATGTTCCCCTCCCTTTGCCATTTCCTATGTAATGTTGGCTCCAAAAAGTGTGGTGACTGCTAGTTTCCTAGGCAGATTTTCTTGGCTGATTGTTTCCCCATGTTGTATGTTCCCCTCCCTTTGTTATTTCCTATGTAATGATGGCTCTTATTGGTTGCTTGGAGGCGGCACATTTATGGGGTTGTTGGGCTCTTTTTTTTCGATATATGGGGGGATGTTTGTTGCTGGTTGGGGGAGTTTTTTGGTGAAGTGTTTACATACAAACCTGCGGGTTTTAGCATGTGAGCTAGTCTCCTATTCCCTTCTCTTCTTATACTTTGTTTTGGTCTTCTTCCTCTTCTTCTATTTTCACAGTAACCATCCAATTGTATCCTTCTTTTCTTGTGAACTTCAAGGTGTTTGCTGCCACGTTTTGGTTGGTATTTGCGGGTGAAGGTTCGACTTGTGCCGAATTGATTTAGTGGTGGATTCCGGATTATAACTTTATTTGAGCACCTATCATATATTTTAAAAGTTTGCAGCTGAGGTGACCACTTGTTGGCTATATTGCACTGATACGGATACGGCGACACGAATATAACACGATCTGGATATAGGACACGTCAATTCTTAAAAATGCAGGATACGGGTATGGCGCAAACACGACATTATAATTTATAAATCATACATAAAAATTAAGAAAGCAATCAAAGCATAATATTTGAAATTACAAAAAAAAAAATGAAAGCAACATCATTTGTAGCCTTGTATTTATAATATTAAAATAAAAGTAAGCATTAAATATATATTACAACAACAAAAGCATAAACATAAATTGTGTGACACATGAAGTTTCAACTATTCAATACAAGGAATGATATGATTAGCTTCTTCAGTGGTTTGTCTTAGAACTTTTATATCATCTTCAATAAATATCATAACTTCTAATTCAGGCCCATCAAGTGAAAGATTAGCAATTTATAATATTTTCATATTATCAAGAGACTCAAATCCATCTCGGAAATGAGAGAACCTCGCTCGCAGCCACGGAAGTAAATATGACGAGTCTTTTTTCTGATTTTTTTATTTTTTTCAACGGAATCGCGTATCGATACGCGTGTCCTTTTGAAATTAAATAGTATTTTAATTGGATATGGCTTTGCCATGTCCGACACGTGTTGGTGCCGCATCGGAGGCTAATCCGTGTATCGGTGTGTCGGATACAGCACGCCTTCATAAATAGGTGTATCAGTGCAACATGGCTTGTTGGTTGTTCTGAGGGTAGTTTTTTATCTTGCTTTTTAGTTGTTTTTTCCTTTAGAATTTCGTAACAGTTTTCTAAATTGACTTGTTTCTTCTTTATGTTATATTTTGTGGATGTTTATGAGTTATTGAAAGGAAGAATTCCCTTGTTGCTTTCCTAAGTTCTCCATAAACTTTTTAGAAACTTAGGTTGCATCATTTAGTTGTTGTTTTGGTGACACATTTAATTGAGCAATTATTGTCATTTTCCCCTCCTACTATTGATGGGGACATCGACAAGAGGTTTTGACGCGTTTATCAAAGGCGACACAGGAGATCGATGGCCACGATGGAGAGTCTTTACTTTTGATGCATTTTCTATATTAGCATTTTATGTATTAATCATTCTATTTCAGTTTTTTCATTTTTGCCCTTATGGGTAGTTGGTCACTATTGTAGCCCAAGGGGCATTCTAGTCTTTTGTTTTCTTTGTCATTTTGAGGCCTATATATATGGCCATCTTCTTATGTATGAGGATAGTTGATGAATGAAAATTTTCTCTTGTTATTCTTTTTGTGAGTTCATGACATTTCCCCCAGATCTCTTTGTGAGTTATTGAGGAAATAATATTGTGGATCTCTTTGTGAGTTCTAGTGGATGAAGTGTTGAGATTTGTGATTCTTATTTTCCTCTTCCTTCTCCACCATTCTCTTCTTCCTCCACCTCAAGAGAAGACAACCAAAACCCATTAGCTTGGAGAACCCGACCCCCCCTCCCCCTTCTTGCCGCCGCCCCTTGGAGCCCAAGCCGCCGGCTGCCGTCCTACCACCGGCCGGCCACCTTGCCACCGACCTCCCTTCATCCACCCGCCACCCTTCTCTTCTCCTAGCCATCATATTTGAAATTCAAATTTCAAATTTCAAATTCTTTCTAAATTAAGAAATCCAAATTAGGCAAGTTTTTATGTTGAATCCAATTTTAAATTAAATCAAATTGGATTTAATAATTTTTTTTTCCTAGTCATCATTGCCTATTTGGAAACTCCCTCTCATCCTCCCCCATCTCCTCCCTCTTCCTTGATGTCGTCGGCCCCTTAATGGGGTTTCCCATTGAATGCTCATTCAATGCCCTCACTCCTTGTTTGAAATCTGAAATTGATCTCAAACAATTCTCCCTCCAATTTCACTTAAAACTGAAATTGATTTCAATTTCCTTCCACAACCCTGCTCCCCTCTCTCTATGTCGTCGGCCCCACTATAGCTCCCTCCCATTAATTCCCTCCTTCAATGAATTAATTACCACCTATTTTAATTCAAATCTCAAGAGTATTTCCCTCCCAATTGACTATAAATCTGAGTTTAATTTCAAATTTTGATCAAACCACATCATTACCCAATCCTAATTTGTTTTCTCCTCAAACCCTAGCCTCATCCTCTCCACCTCTTCAAGCCGTCCACCACCTCTCCTCTCTTGGGTTTTCTTATCGTGTTCCTCATCTCCATGCAAACCATGCATGGCGGATCCCGAAGTTGATCACAGTTTTGCGTACAACGAGCAAGGGGAGATCGACATCTTTCTCTCCCCCTTCTACGAATCGGATTAGGAATATGACATCACCGTTGAACGCTACGTCAACCGGATCGTGTATTGCCTTTCCCACACCATTGAGCTTCAACGACCAAGGACCCCGTGGTCCCTCACCGGAAGATACGTGCCACCTCCACCTCCGGCTACCTTCCCAACAACGACATTCCTCGGCTCGTCCGTCCTAGTGGTTCATTTCTAATGTGGAAGATCTTTCTCCACTCAACCTAGATTCGTAGGGAAGAGAGTAGATCCTCAAAGGTGAACACCTCATTATTAACTTTTGGATTTGTGTTATAAGCTTTTACATTACTTCACCTTTGTATTTGATTGAGAGTGTCTTGGTTAATCTTCACGCAACTCTTTGCCTAAGCAAGTGGAAGACTGAGAATTCTTGTAACCTACTTTGAATTGACGCATAATTGTATAAAGGTTAACTTCTATTAAATTCTCTTGATAATCTTATGTAATTCCAAGCATGTATCACATCAACTATATAATGTGGCTTATTTCATTTGTGAAAGTGAGAGATTTGATGAATTTTTGGAATGTGAAACCTGAGAGTTTTTCTTAGCTTGCGAGCTATCTTCTTATGCATTCCCTATATTATTTCATCTTGTACTTCTATCTACTTCTGCTCTCCACGATTTCCATTCCACATGTATCCTTCTTCTCAAAACTTTTATAAGTTCTAAGGTGTTATTGTGTCATGTTTTATTGAAAGTTGAAGTGTTGTTGTCCTGTTTTATAAAAAGTTGAAGTGTTGTTGTGTCATGTTTTATTGTTGTGTTTGTTTGTGTTATTGAAAGGAAATGTCCCAATTTGCATTCCTAGTGTTCTCTTACTTGGCTTAAGAATTGTAGGTTGCATCAATTTGGTATCAGAGCATTAGGTTGTGGGTCAAATCTTCATTTCTCTTTAAAAACCAAAAACAAAAAAAATGGATAGTCAAAAAAATAAGTCAAAGTTTCAATTCAAGAGTAAGATCTACCATCAGATCGAAACATTATGGAAGTACTGTCATTCAACCAGATGAACCAAACCAATTAATCCATAATTTTCAATCAACTAAATGGGTGCCACTTCAAGCAATTTCTACTGATCTGATACATAATGAAATATTCAAAGTACAAAGACAATAATATTTATGTAATGAGAAATATGAAAATAGGAAACTTCTACTTCGATCAGAGTGTAAACAAGAAAAAATAGAAAATAATTAGGAAATACAATATTCTACTGAAGGATGCTGAGAGGGAGAATTTTCATAAAAAATATGAAGATTCTGGAAAGATTTCAAAGGATTGTTTTGCATAAAGTTATTAATCATATTACAAATGAAGGAGAACCAACTGATTCTATGGATATAAATACTGTCTCTTATTGTTCCAATTCAGACATGTGATGATCTTCTTGAAGATGTCACGGATATCCATACTACCCAGACAGACATGGAGTACATAGGAGATTCTTAGTTAGATGGAGTGGACGTTCTTTGCCTGATTGCTCTTAGATTGAGGCTGTGGAGTTGCAACGTCATCATCCTGATATTTTCTAGCGTGTTACTGCGTCATTTTCATCAGGAGATGAGATTCTTCCACCAGGGGAGAATTGACGCTATCAAGACTAGCTATTTTATTTTTATTTTTATTTTTCACTTGTGTTTCTAGCTCTCTTTCTCATATGGTTGTTCGTTTTCTGTTGTTAAACCGTCAGTTTCATGTTGGCCCTTTGATATTCCTGCTGGCTCGCTGTTTTTTTCTGTTGTATTCTCATTTTCTCTATTTTCTACTCATTTTCCTTGTTGAACGTTTGAATTCCTTGCTGCTGTTTGGTTTCTCCATGTGGCTGCTTGATTTCCCTAATGTTTTATTGGTTTCCCTATTACTGGCTGCATGATTTCTTCCCCTTGTTGATCCCTATGTTGTTTGTTTTGACTTCTCCATGAATAGGCTAATTTGGAGGGATTTTAGTGAATGTTTTGGTGGCACATTCAATTGAGCAATTTATTGCCATTTTCCTCTTCTTCTCTTATATAATGTGGTTGTTTCCTTAATGAAAGAGAGAGAGAGAGAGAGAGAGAGATTTGATGAATTTTTTAATATAAAATCAGACGATTTTTCTTAGCTTGCGAGCTATCTTCTTATACCTCCCCTCTACTAATTCATCTCAGACTTCTATCTACTTCTCTCAATGGTTTTCATTCCACATGATGTATCCTTCTTATCAAAACTTTTATAAAGTGTAAGGTGTTGTTGTGTCATGTTTTATTGAAAGTTGAACTGTCGTTGTGTCATGTTTTATTGAAAGTTGTAAATGTTGTTGTGTCATGCTTTATTGAAAGTTGTAAGTGTTGTTGTGTCATGTTTTATTAAAAGTTGAAGTGTTGTTGTGTCATATTTTATTGTTGTGCTTGTTTATGTATTATTGAAAGGAAGTGTCTTAGGTTGCATTCCTAATGTTCTCCTACTTAGCTGAAGAACTTTAGGCTGCATCAATTTGGTATCAAAGCACTAGGTTACATCATTATCCATAAACCTAAAATTACACGATTATTGGTTGAAATTATTTAAAAAAGAGAGAAATGTCATAAACCAATATTGGCAATGAATGAGATTAGAATTTTTAGTGATAATTTAAAATGTTATGAACAATGTCCAAGGAAATGCAACATGGGACGTTTAGATAAAATATATACATGTATTTTATTGCATTTATGACATATTTGAAACTTCTTTAAATTACTAATAATTGATAATGTCTGGATGAATGGTGCAAAGTGTTTAATTCAAGTGTGTTAATTTTTTAAAAAATAGCCATAATAATTCTCAATCAAACTTCTTCGTCTGGATGTAAAATAAATTGGAGTGTTTTTGAGCAAATTCACATAAAAAGATGAAATCCTCCAGAGCATCAAAGGCTATATTAACTTGTATAGGTTTGGTATAATCTCAATTTGAGAAAAAAGTAGTATCTTTATTTGTAGTTTAATATTAATTTTTTTAGCTATGATGACAATGCATAATCAGGACACAATGGAGAAAAATGAATCATGTAGCCAGCCCCACGTAGTGGGATAAATACTTGATGTTGTTGTTGTTGTTAATGATAATGCATAATAAATGAAATCATATTTACTTTATATTTAAAAAAAAATTAAAAAAAAAATTACTTTATAAGTTGCACCTAAAAAAAAGAGTTCTGATCCTTTGCACAACACAAGCATTGAAACAAAATATTTCTAGATACTTGATGATGAACAAACCCCGAAACATGATTTTGAAGATTTGGATCATGAAATTTATAAGGATGATACAAATCCAAATGCTAAAGAGCAGAATACAATATGCAAGTTCCTAATTAAATTTAAATATATTATTTGGATAAAATATAAAATAAGAATATTCTGGCAACGTAGGATATGGAAATGAAAGGATTTGGGGAGAAAGCATTGGGCATGCAGCATTTGGGAAATCAACCTTTAGGGATAATTTTGATGATGTAAATTTAGAATATGAATTTTAGATATACTTGAATATGTGTAGTTAATTTATGTTTGAATTGATGTGTATGATTGAATTCATAACTAGTGAGTATTTTGTGTTAAATCAAGATCGAGTATCTTTTATATCTCTGATAATTCTATAGCATATGAGCACTTTTAGGTTAAATCATGATGGAGTATTACCATATTTCCTATAAATTGCAACCTATTTATGCATTGACACCGTCCCAATTGATTTAGTTTTACTACGAATACACATCCAATTTCAAAGCCTAAATCCGCGGCGAAGAGAAAATCCGCATATGCGTGAACAATCAATTAGTGGATATCGTATAGCAAGAAGATTGCAACGTCCCGCTCAGATCCACGATCAACAAAAAATAAATAGAGAAGCAAAAAAACAACATGAAAGAAGCCATAACATGCAGAATCCAATGAATCAGTACAATATCGAGGGCCGTAAAAGGTCAAGGGAGTTGTCGAAGGTGAATTCTTACAGCATTGCGAAGATCGGCATCGAGCTGCTGAATTACAAGTGCGAAACTGCGGGAGACCTTCTGCAGCATAGAGTAAGCGAATCCCCAGTGGGGTTCCGGCGGGATTTGTCTCTTGATTTGCTCTGCCGTCATCATCATCTTCGTCAGAGGGATCAGATCCTCCGGGTGCTCTAGTACCGCCTTGACCATCCCCATTGCCTCTCTCCCTCTCCCTCACACCTGCGATTTCTTATCTCTCGCCTCTTGATTATTGCCACACGAAGTCTTAAGGGCTTCTGTATCTTCCTCTCTCTCGCCTCTTCGCCTTCTGATTTATGGCCTCACGAAATCTCACGGGCTTCTATATTTATATATTCATATTCCGTTCCGTTTCTTCTTTCCCACACAACTCTGCTGTCGAACCCATGGTCCGCCCGTTCTATTCGCAAACGCAGTGCGGTAAGTGTTACGGTTTTTGCATTCAGATTCAGAAAATATCTGGCATTTTCCAAAAATAGTAAAAACAGCTGGCAATGTGAATGTGCGGAGCTAAAACAAAAAAACAGGTCAAGATTATTTTCTGTCAGGTTTCCCCACGTAATAATCTCTTCTAAAAAAATTTATTAGGTTCAAAGATCGGATGCCGAGAAAAAACAGAGAGGCGTTTTTTTATTATAAATTGAAGGTCTTGTTTGTTTGAAGCCCATCTGAGTTATTATTTAGGATTATTATTTTTTAAAGTAATTTTTTAATATAAAAATTAAAGCCGTTCGAAATCTTAGTTTCCAAAAACAATACATTTATTTTGCTTAAAAAGGTAAAGGGTACCAAAAAATAGAGAAACTTTTTTCTATCAACATGTATTGATAGTAGGGTGAATCTTAGGGTATTTAAATTTACATTAACATCAAAAATTTATATGATATCTTAAATTATATTAATTTTCATACAATTTTCTTAAAATAAATAAAATATTTAAAAATATTATTGAATTTTTTAATAAATGTTAAGTATATAAAATACTATAAGGGGGACTTAGCTACACATTCACAACTCTTGACTTAATCAAATTTTATTCAATAAAAAATAAAGGCAAAGTTCTAGACATCATGCATGGTTATCATAAACTGTTAGCCACACCTACACGTGGCATGCTTTATCTTGTATTTCATTAGTTTGTTTTAAGCTACACAATGTACTTTCTTTAATTATGTTCTATATATATATCTTTGTATCCAACAGTTAACAGATGATATAGAATATCATTTTCTCTCATCTTTCCAATTATGTGTCTCGTCTCTGTCGAAGGCCTGTCAAGGCTATCTCACTCAACATGGTATCAGAAGTTTAGGTTCCCGTCTTCCCTAGCTTCTTCTTCCTCTCCGATGGCTCATTCAAGCACTACGCCTCAATCCACTCATGCGGACTCCTCTACCGCCGATGGTATCTTCTCCTCTCCCCAAATTCCATCATCCTTGAAATTCTTGATGAGTAACATCAAGAATGTCATCTCCCAACAATTAACCGCAGAGAATCACTCTCTCTGGCGTTCACAAGTCATCAAACTCTTTCGAGCAAACAGCTTCGAAGGTTTCTTGACTGGTTCTATCTCTTGTCCATCTCCGCTCATTTCCTCTAATGCTGGTTCCCAAATCACAAATCCCGATCACACAACTTGGCTCCTGTTAGACCAAAATCTAGCCGCAGCTCTGTACTCTGTTATTTCCGCGTCAATTATTCCCTATGTACTCTCGGCAGATCATTGCAGCGACATATGGAGAATTCTTGATAGCCGACTGCAATCATCAACCAGATCAAGAATCTCCCAGCTAAAGAACGAACTTCACTACCTCAACATGAAAGACAAATCGATGACGCAGTATCTTCTCGACGTCAAATCTAAAGTCGACGCTCTAGCTGCCGCAGGAGCACCTGTCGAAGTAGAAGACGTCATCCACTATACTCTCAATGGGCTGCCGCCTACCTATCAAGCCTTCAAAACAGCCATCCGTACTAATCTTCGCTCGGTCAGTCTTGACGAACTTTACACTCTTCTGTGCAGTGAGGAGCTCAATTTGCTTCATGAAACCACCAAAGAACTTCATGACCTCAGTCTTCACGGTACCCAAACGGCTCTTACAGCCAACCGGGGCCGTGGTCGCGGCAGAACACCCAATAGCCGTGGAAGAAACAATTCAAGATCCAACTACTCTCAGTCCAACAGCAACCGCGGAGGTAAACCACCAAGGTCATCCATCTCCTGTCAAATATGCGGGAAAACTGGTCACTCTGCGGTTAAATGCTGGCATCGCCACGACGAGATGTACAATTCCGATCCACCCACAGCCCTGCTAACTTCATCCAACTCGTCCAACCCTTCCGAATGGTATCTTGATAGCGGGGCTACTACTCATCTCACAGCGGATCCGACTTATGTTCAAAACGCGCAACCGTATCACGGCACAAGTCAGGTAACACTTGGTAATGGACAACAAGTCCCGATCAAGAACACCGGCAACGGTTTTCTGCCCACCCCATCCGGTAACCTCAAGCTATCTCATCTCAATCTTGTTCCAAATTTATCATTTAATCTTTTATCTGTTCATCAATTAACCGCTGACAACAACTGTTTCATTACCTTTTACCCGCATGGATATGAAATTAAGGGACGACCCACCGCCGTCTTCTCACGGGTCCATCTATTAATGGGCTGTATCCTCTTCAACTCAAGCATCCGCTCGGCTACAATACAGACAACCTGGCTCTTATCTCTGTTCAGCATATTCCTGATCTGTGGCACCGGCGACTAGGTCACCCATCGTCTCAAACGCTCGCCGTCATCTCTAGACGGAACAGAACAGTTCTTTCAAGCATTGCCAGTTCTTCCTGTAATTCGTGCAAAATGGCTAAAAGCCATCGTATTCCTTCTTCTCTTTCTAAATCTAAAACTACTTCATTGTTTTCTGTTGTGCACTCGGATATATGGGGGCCCTTCTCCATGATCCCCGCACAAGGATACCGTTACTATGTTTGTTTCATAGAAGATTTATCTAAGTTTACCTGGATTTATCCACTAACCAATAAATCTGATGCGTTTGATAAGTTCTGTGAATTTCACAAATTAATAGAGCGCCAATTTGCTCACAAAATTAAAATTCTCAGAACCGACAATGGCACGGAATTCGTTAATCATAAATTTAATACTTATTGCAAATATACAGGTATTCTTCATCAAACTACATGCCCACACACTCCATCTCAGAACGGCGTTGCAGAGCGCAAGCACCGGCACCTTATTGAAACAACCAGAACCCTTCTCATACAAGCTTCTCTACCTCTTTCCCTTTGGGTCGACACGCTTCTAACCGCCAATTACCTCATTAATTGCATGCCCTCACCTAATACTCAACACAAAGCTCCTTACGAAATTCTCCTTGGTAAACAACCTGACTACACTCATCTTAAGGTAATCGGTTGCTTATGTTACCCTTGGCTCAAGCCTTATTCGTCGCACAAACTATCTCCTATCTCCCATCCATGTGTGTTCATTGGTTACCCTCAAACTCAAAAAGGGTATAAATGCCTTGACCTCCAGACCAACAAAGTGTACATCTCCAATCATGTGATCTTTATTGAAAACTGCTTTCCCTATGCTTCTTCCAACTCTCCGCATTCGTTCAATCCTGGATCGTCTCATAACCTGCCTCCGCTCCTACTCGTACCAAGCATAAGTCTACCGTCCACTATTTCTTCAGATTCAGCTCACCCGCCTGTTACTCAACACTCGTCCACCCACCTCACGGCTCCTACAGCTACCAATGATCATCAACATGCAACACATCAACCAAACCAGATTGACTCATCTATTCCTTCCGCTCAACCAAACATCATGTCCACGGCATCCTCAGCCCAGCCTTCTCAGCCACCTCAAACCGTTAAGCAAACTCATCCTATGTTAACCAGACTCAAAACCGGTACATCCAAACCAAAGAAAATCTTCGATCTTACTCATACTACCCAGCCATCCGAACCTAAAACCTACAATCAAGCTGCAAAATTGGAGCACTGGCGCAAGGCAATGTCCCAAGAATTCCAAGCTCTTCAATCTCAGGGCACTTGGGAACTAGTCCAACCAACACCGTCGATTAACATTCTTGGATCGAAATGGACTTTCCGCACAAAATTTAAATCTGACTTCTCGATTGCTAGGTACAAAGCTCGACTGGTGGTACAAGGTTTCAATCAGGAACAAGGCGTCGACTACACAGAAACCTTTAGCCCCGTGGCTAAAATGCCCACCGTCCGTGTGCTCATTCATCTAGCCTTGCACCACAGCTGGCCCATTCATCAACTTGACGTGTCCAATGCCTTTTTACATGGTAAGCTCTCGGACACCATTTACATGTCTCAACCCCCAGGCTTTCAAGACTCTGCCTATCCCGACTATGTCTGTAAACTCAAGAAAGCTCTATACGGGCTAAAACAATCACCGCGGGAATGGTATGCCACACTCTCTAATCATCTTACTACCTACGGCTTCAACATCAGCGCATCCGATCCATCATTACTAACCTACAAAGACGGTAACACTCGCATGTACATGCTAATCTACGTCGACGACATATTACTCACAGGTAACTCTCCACCCGCCATACAAAAATTGCTTTCTAATCTTCAGCTTTCGTTTC
>NW_021511668.1:46707-64168 GCF_001605985.2 Dendrobium catenatum | reverse complement strand
TCTCTCTCTCTCTCTCTCTCTCTCTCTCTCTCTCTCTCTCTCTCTCTCTCCTATCTATCTATCTCTCTCTCTCTTCATCATTCAACATCAGCAAGAAATGACAAGTCATAAATTAATGAAAAACAGAGCGACACGGCGTCTGTGCTCACAGAGGCCACTGCTTATATCAACTTCCTCCATGATCAGCTGAAGGTTCTCAGTGCTCCCTACCTTCACTCTTCAGGCGGTAGATTGCAAGTAAGCAGCTTTAATCTATACTTTCTCTCTCTAAGTTCTAAAAACCGAGCTTTTTAAACACTTCTAGTTGCATTTTCACCCTCATTGCAGAATTTTTGTTAGTTTCTATTTTAAAATTTGCAGTGAATTCAGTTTTTCAGGTTTCGACATAGTTTTAGATACTTAGACAAAATTTTGCTTGATTTCGACTTTTCTTGTTCAGGTTATTTTCAGCGCTATTAGATAAGAATTAGCTGAATGTGACCAAAATCTAACATTTAATCTGAAACTAATCATATTTAACAGTTTCAGATCAATTTAAACAATAATAAAAAAAAAAGGCTTACTCAGTTTATCTTATGGTGCAGCAAGGCGAAGATTTCTACAGCTTGAAAAGCAGAGGACTCTGCTTGATTCCAGTAGCTGCAACAGTACAGATAGCTAGAAGCAATGGTGCAGATATATGGGCTCCTATTACCAAATAGCTTCTTCTCCCCTTCGTTAACGGCCCCCGAGATAATCTAACAATATTCTTCAATGATTCTGACCATATCTATCTATTCCTCTCTCTCTCTCTCTCTCTCTCTCTCTCTCTCTTTCTCTCTCTCTCTCTCTATAAATATTTATATAGATCATATATAGCGGTTATTACTTGGTTGTATCAGCTGAGAGAAAATGGAATTGAAACGACTCAGTTGTTTTAGCTCTGTATCTACTACTGCTCATAATTGAGTGTTTGTATTGAGGTTGTGATGCTTGGACTGCCTCCGTAAGGGCAAATTATTATCCGGTCACCGCACCTAAAAAATAGGTCCGGACATCTACTAAAAAGTTGCCACGTGGATCGCATTTTGACTGTGCGCTTTTGATTGTGCTTTCACTGTGTTTTACCTGTGTTTTCACTGCGCTTTTGATGCGCTTTTGATGTGCTTGACTTAAAATTCCGAGGACATTTCACGTATCAAATTTTTAGAATATATCCGGACCTAGACCGGACCGGACGTAATAATTTGCCTTCTGTAAAGCCATACTTGGCCTTAATAGGGTCTCAAACTTATTAGTTTTGGAGATTTTTATCAGAGTTTTAGGTTCAATCAATCAAAGTTGTTGGGTGGGTCTGCAATGTTGTTGGTTGTTAGATGTTTTGATAAAGGGAGGTTATGAAACAATAGTGGTAATTAATGTGCGGTCTCTATTTTGAGAAAGTTATTTAAGGCACTTTCAGGTGTTCGACTAAAACAACTTTAATGCATTCAATGCAGTTTGACTATGAGTACTTTGGAACAAAAAAAGCAGCATTTTTTTAAGGGTGCATTCAATTTGATTGAGTGTGGATCTTGTTTCATATAGGTTCTTATTTAATAATAATAAATCTTACCAAGGCCATCAACGTTATTTTTTTGCCTACATGCAAGTCCTTGTTACAAGTGCTCCGTTAACTTCTATGGAATATCTTAATTACCAATAAATTTATACTAAATGTGGGGACCTTATGCTTGCTTCAATCTTAGCTTCGCTCGGGACAATTTTAGCTGCTATTTTTTCTTCTTTTGTCAAAAAAATTTGTACTAGAAAATTATCCTAAAAGAAGCTTTAGATAGCTCTCTATTTTTTTATTTAATGTATTAAGTCAGTTGATTGCTCAAGGTTTAGAGGTGAATCTAACAGCATCTCCAACCGAAAATGTCATTTTTCACTCTAAAATGTCATAAAACTTTAAAATGTGGTAGTTCATCTCCATTAGAATTTTATTTTTTATCGCATGCTTTTTTGTAAAGGTAACCATCTCTTCCCTGTTTCACGTGCTTCTTGCGAAGCTGAGCATAGTGCGAATATAATCGCGAATAGTCCATCATCAATATTGACGTCACATTGTTCACCTACTGATTTTTGGTGTGAGAATTGGAGTTCGAATGCAGCGATTTGCGGATGACATACAATGATATGTAATTTGGTTGGAGATGATCTAAAGGTTGGCTGCCTCTTCTAAACTTTCTTAATAAAATGCAAATAAATTTTACTCGCCCATTTGGCAGGGAAGTCCTTAATCTTATCATGACATTGGGGATGAAAATGACAACCATTGACAAGCATGAGATGAATCTCAGCACTCTGGATAAGGGAGGCGTAGTGGTAGTAAAGAGCCAGGAGGCAATGGTTGTTGAGTTTAAGCAAAGAGATTTGAGTATAGGAGAGATATCTTAGGGAAAATTGGAGATGATGAGGTAAATAATGTTGGGTGTAGAGCAAGGTGCATGTAGATTAAGCGGAGAGGAATAATTGGCGATGGTGTGAGCAAGATGAGTATCATGGACTAGCTAGTTGGTGACCATTGTTGCAATTAGGAACCGGCTAATTTAAATGATAAAAAAAATTTTAAATCATTGTCAAGTTTCTATAGATCAAATTCATTAAACATCAAATTTATGTTTCCACAAACATCAGGATTAGAGGTGTCAAAACCGGGTTTCGGGTCGGACTCGAACTGACCCGGGGTTCAAACGGGTCAACTCTAACCCGACCCGGATATGTAAACAGGTCAAAAATTTTGACCCGGACCCGACCCGCCGGGTTGACCCTACACGACCCGGATTTGGGTTTTGCCGGCGCTGGAACGTAAGAACGGCGGTGGGCGGACGGCGGGCGAGGGGGCGGACGTACGCGACGCACGGCTTGCGCGGGGCAGCGGGGCACGCGGGTGCGGGCGCGCGGGGAAGCGAGCAAGAATCCAAAAATTTTTAAATTAAACGGGTTTTTCCCGAACCATTTTTTTAAACGGTCGAATACGAGAACCCAAAACCCGACCCGTTTTGAAATCGGGTCGGGTTTTCCATGCTCGTGTCAAATATTAACACCCCTTATCAAGGATACAAGTCATTTGTTAGACCGGTCCAGCCGGGTTCCTACGGTCCGGCTTACAGGAATAGGCAGACAAAATCTCCACCTCATGTAACGCGGAGTAGACTGCCCGGTCTTCACAGAAGCGAATTTGGAAGGATTTTCTTAGGGAGTTAGGAGGGAAATTTGAATGTAGGGATTGTTTAGAGATTTCCTTTTTGATTGTATGCATTAAATAGTTTGTTTTCCTAGGGTTAGAGCATCTTGAATTTAGCTGAATTTTGAGCTCTTAGGTTTAGGTTTTTTTTGGGCTCTAGCGACATCTAGAGATTTGGGTGAGATGATCACCTCTCGAATTGAGGATCAACTGTATCTTGATATTTTCCATTTCTATTTCATCAAATAATACAAATTTTCTACTTTTTTCTTTGTTTTAGGTGGATTTTTGTGGAGGATTTTCGCTGTTTTTCTAAAAATTGATAGGAATTACTTGAGATCTTCAAGTGTTTCCTATCAAAATTGGTATCAGAGCAATTTTCTGGGCCAAAATAGAAGTCTTCCTTGCTGATTTTTGCTGCGTTTTCCTCTCCGATCTTGTTGTTTTTGCTGTTGGGAGGCTAGATTTGCGTCAAGCTTTGTTGATCTTTGCTATTGGAACCTAAATCCAAGTTCCCATGGCTGGAAGAAAGGTATAAGTATTGGAAGGGGAGATTTGACAAATGAAATCTGAAATTTCGGATCTCCAAACTCAAGTTTCAGATATAAAAAAGGATATCACCGCCATCCATGATAAGTTTGATTCAAAATTTTCCATCCTGGAGGAGATGTTGAAGAAAGTGATTGAGGGTCAAACCAAAATATTACCGTCAAAGGTGAGGGAAGGCGTCGACAACCAAGGAAGTGGGGAAAACCCTAAGCCGATCAGACGAATGGAAGATCAAGAGGTGGAAATTTTGGAGGGAATAGAAAAAAATGCCTTCCCTAAGGATTCATAGGGAGGAGTTAGGTAAAGGGTATGTGGAGAGGTGTGAGGAGGTGGGGCATGAGTAGAGGGATGTTGAATTTGAACGAAGAGGGGCTGAATTTGAAAGGCATGGACTTGATTATAATCAAAGAGGTGTCGAATTTAAAAGGAGAGGGATTGAATATGATCAGAGGAGTGCTGAATTTGAAGGGAGGTGGGCTTGTGGTGAAAGGTTTGGGTGCGAGCAGAGGAGAGATGATTGGCACGATTGGGGAGAACCACCCCCCTGGGGAATTAGAAATTTTGGAGGAAGTTGAGTCGACGGAGGAGATATGTGAATGAGGAAACTAAAAATGCCTATTTTTGTGGGAGAAGATCCACATGAGTGGATCTACATGGTGAAAATGTACTTTACTGTCATCAGGTTGGAGGAAGAGAGATTGACGATAGCTGGCCTATGTTTGGAAGGGAAGGCTTTGACTTGATACCAATGGAGGGACATGCGACGACCCATATGGAGTTGGAGGGAGTTCAAGAATTGTTTAGTAGAACGTTTTCGAATTGGCAGGGGAGGAGACTTCTACGAGAAGTTCTTCACCTTGACACAGAATGGTTCAGTGATGGAATACCAGGAGAGATTCGAGCACCTTGCTAGCCGATTGGACTGCCTTCCTAAAACAGAGCTAGAGGGAAATTTTATTAAGGGACTGACACGAGATCCAGGCAGTAGTTAGAGTGATGAGGCCTTGTGACTTGGGAGAGGCCATGGAGCTTAGCTCAGTTGGTAGAGGATCAGAGACTCCTGGAGAGAGAGACGGGAGGTAGCAACTCAGGAGGCTTGTACAGGATGACCACCAAATTATTGGCATCCAAGGAGCCAACACCAGATATTTTTCGGGGGACTTCAAAAAAAAAAGACTACAAGAGGAAGACCTGGGGACAACATCAAGAAGGTCACGTAAACGAAATTACATGAGAAGAGGGTGAAGGGACTCTGTTTCAGATGTGATGAGAAGTATACT
The DNA here is from genome assembly GCF_001605985.2 of Dendrobium catenatum. Taxonomy (NCBI): domain Eukaryota; kingdom Viridiplantae; phylum Streptophyta; class Magnoliopsida; order Asparagales; family Orchidaceae; genus Dendrobium; species Dendrobium catenatum. The sequence goes on along the minus strand of NW_021511668.1, from coordinate 59,128 downwards.
CTGGGGCACGTGTAAGGACCGAACTCTTCAGGTCATTACTGTTTGTCATGATGAGGGAATGGAGGAAGGTGTTGTCTTTTCACCATGGAGACAAGGTAGATCTTTGGGAGGGGAGTATTATTAGACCGGTCCAGCCGATTCCTACGGGACCGGCTTACGAGAATAGGCAGACAAAATCTCCGCCTCATGTACGTAGGAGCCGACCGACTGCTCTTCACAAAGCCAATTTGAAAGGATTTCTTAGGGATTTAAGAGGAAAATTTGAATGTAGGAACTATTTAGAGATTTCCTTTTCGATTGTATGCATTAAATAGTTTGTTTTCCTAGGGTTAGGGCATCTTGAATTTGGCAGAACTTTGAGATCTCTTATGTTTAAGTTTTCTTTGGGCTCTAGCGACATCTAGAGAGGGAGAGATCGATCCTCCTCTCAAATTGAGGATCAACTATATCTTGCTATTTTCCGATTATATTTCATCAAATAATACAAATTTTCTACTGTTTTCTTGGTTTTGTGTGAATTTTTGTGGATGATTTTCATTGTTTTTCTAAAGATTGATAGGAATTACTTGAAATCTTCAAGTGTTTCCTATCATTATTCTATTATGTACCTTACATGAAAAGTTCATGAGTAAGCCTATAAAAGAAAACAACATTTACAATAACAAAAAATTAGAAACAATGACATCCAACTTGAGAAAAGAGCACACTTGAGCTAAAATTAGAGACAAAATGCCAAAAAAAAAAAAAGCTTAATCAGTGACTTTTGTCCAATATTAAGGGCTCCAAATTAATTTTACAAGTGTGCTGTCTACATGCAAACTATAGTCATTATCAGTTAATATAAGTAAAAGAAAGAAAAATTAAATTTCAACGTCTAGAAAGAATAAGACTATAACTCAAAAGCACAATAATTATTCATAAAAATTGAAAAGAGGTTGATGCTAAAAAAAGTATAGTCATTTCCTCAAGCATTAAACGATTCTGGAACAAATAGGTGTAACTTTGTGACTAAAAATAATAGGGAAACAACACCAAAAGTACATAGAAAATTTCACTCAATAAGTACGATAAATTCATGACACAAGATGATACTTAGACTCTAGAACTTAATACAATATTTTTAATGAGTATTACAAAATACTCCCAGAGGATTTGATTCCAGCATTCTAGTATTGATCAACTCCTTGAGCAATAAGGGCATTCATATTTGTATCGGTACAAACAACCAAGATAATTTTCAATCCAGTAATGAAATGTATTTCTAATGAATTTGATATGATAAGATTATAACTCTAATTTACAGCAATTGTAATGACAAAAATTAGGATAAAAATGGGGAGCAAAAAAAACCTACAAATCGACAGTGGAATTGAATTTATATTACAGGTAGTAGAAATTTTAATGAATGGACATGATACAGAAGTTTCATGTACTAAAAAAGCTCCTACCTTGCCTGAAGACTGTATAATGTTATAGATTGGATTCAGATGGCTTGCCATCTTTGACCTTCTCCTCTTCCACTAGTGATTCCACTGGTAGTCTGAAACTCAAACGGAACATAGCCTGCATGCCATTTTGTGGATGAATGCATGACAACATAGAATTGTTCATAAAACAGAAGCCACTAGAACCAATCATTATCTACAGTCTTTGTACTTATCTATAAGGAAAATTAAGTCCCATGCCCAATAAAATTTTTGAAAGCAACTTAATTTCACCATAGAAAGGTCAAAAACCATAATAAAAATTGCCAAATTCGGATTTCAAATGATGCTTTAAATTGAAGTTTCCAAAATGAAAATGATCTGATAGAAGGCCTTGCTGCAGCAACCGACTTAAGAGTATGATGAGCTTGGATCTTGGTATTCTTAATGTGGAAACAGTCGGGAAATACTAATCTAGACGTATTAAACACAGGAGGCGTGGCATGTATCATTTTGCCAACATACTCATAATATAATTTCAAGGTGAGATATCATAACTAATGTTATTTGTGGATAATATAACTTTCATAAATGGGACTTTTTCTAAAGTGAATAGCTAGAATGCAGGTCAAATTTCTTTGGAGGTAAGTCAGCCTAAGGAATAGTTGAAGGAATGAGAATATCATATACTTTTTTTTTTTTTTTTTGAATTAGAACCTCACCAACCTGCTGTACAAAATGATATGATTCATAAAGCCATAAAAGTTCAAAAAATATGTGACAAACACGATAAATTTCTTAAAAGGCCACCTTCAATATCTCATACAACTAAAACAACACAATCTAGGTAAACACAACCTTTCCCTAAGACTATCACTGCTATTCCTAAGAGAATAAAACACTGCTCGAAATTCTAATAGACCCATATGCTTCAAATGTAATAAAAAAAGGTCATCCCGCACCACAACGTTTCTTATGCTTTGACACTAAAATGTATATGGCACGAAACAAATTGATGTGAAACGGATGTGAAACGGAAACGCCATTTACTTGCCTAGGTGGCAAGACTAATTAAATCCCAAATCAATTTGGGGAGAGAATGAAAATCTGAAATTAAATTTCAGATTAAGTGATTTGGGAGGGAAAATTAAGTGAAATCCAATTTTGAATTCCCAAATTAAAGAGGAGGATTATTGCTCATTCAATTGGGAGAAAGTTGGGCTGATTTTGTGGAGTCATTAATGTGATTAGGAGAGGGAGGGGAGGCCATTAAGGGGCCGGCCACATGAGGAGGAGAGAGGGGATGAGTTTTGAGAGAGTGGGGACCACCAATTTAATTTCAGATTTTACAAAATCTGAAATTAAAATTTCAGATTTTGTAAAATCTGAAATTAAAATTTCAGATTTTGTAAAATCTGAAATTAAAATTTCAGATTTAATAAGGAAGGAAGATTCCTAAATTAAAACAATCAATTGGATTGAATTTGAATTTCAAATTCGAAATTCAATTTCAATTTATTTTGATTGCTTGAATTAAGGAGGCAATTTAGGAAACATTTAATGGCTAATGAAACTCCTAAATTTCATATTTGAAATTCAAAAGAAGAGGGGGAGAAGGAGGCGGCGGCAAGGTGGGAGGGGACCGGCGGGCTGGAGCTGGCCGGTGGTTGCTGGTGGAGGATTGGCCGGCGGGAGGAGCCTTGCAGGCCGGCGGGTTGGACCTTGTAAGACCTTCCTTTCCAGATCGTCAATTTACCCTCACGGATCTTCAATTTAACGGAGGTAGGGCTTTCCTCTTCGTTGCCGTTCGCGTGAGGTAGGGCTTTCTTCCTCGGCTTCGCTGGTTCGCGTGGGGCTTTCCGCATAAGAGGTTCTTCTCTCCTGCGACGTTGTTCCTGTAGGATCTAAAGTCGCGCCGCCGGCTTTCCGCATAAGAGGTTCTTGAAAGCAAGTTTGGCTTCAATCTCTTCACTGAAGTAGAGAAGAGGCTCGATGGCTGATGAGAATAGGGAATGAAGAAGAAAAGTTACAGAAGAAGGTGAAAAAAGAAAAAAAAAATGAATCTTTTTCTTAAGTATCCTATAATGACGGCACTGTGTCGCTTTCAGCCGGCATTTGAATCTTTTGGAAGGATGATCCATTTGTGTGGGTTGCCGGTAAACTATTGGTTGATATAAATGCAAGGCTACCCTTGCGGCATACAGATCCCTCCCCCAAGACATAAAAGGAAACTATCCCATTCATCTGACGAGGAGAAGGTGAACAACTGTTCAATAAGTTTGGCTTGGCCGAGCATTGATAAAGTCGTAATGGATGCTAAGGGTAAGGTATAACTGTCATGCCGCACATTTTTGGATTATTGTTTTCATATGCACTTTCTATTTTCAGATTTTAATGCAATGTTGGCATGTTTTTTAGAAACCAATGGAACACGCAACTGTTGAAAGCATGAATCAGGCATTTGGAAAATGCAACTCATGTGCTTCTGTTTATTGTGGAAACAACAATGCTTACTCTTTTTCAGAGCATTTACCAATGACCGATGACTCAGTAAAGATGATTGGAAAATATTTGCATTTTTTTGAAATGAATGGGAACTTCACAAATGCTCAGATGTATGAAATACTAAAGAAGATGGATGAACCATTCACATCACCAAAGCACACTTTACAAGGTGAGGAAAGGTACCAAAACATAGTTTCACCTCAAATTAATGGTGCAAAATGTTCTGGTGAAGGAATATCTGCATCATTTATTGAACACCAAGATGAAGATGTAGATCTTAACCTGTTCCTTAATCTTATAAGATCAATAACATGCATGTCAAAAGATCGAACAATTTCTTCCACCCATCAGGCAGTTCCATCAACTTCATTTTATGATGAATTTCATAATGATGAAAATGCTTCTACTGCATTGAGCTGAAAACTACCAACTCATTTCCCAAGCTTCATGCAGAAGCAAGCATTGCTGCTTCATTACTATTGCATCCTGTTGTTGGAGGAGCTCAAGAGAAACATGGCAATTTAACTCCAAGCATATCAGCTATTATTGCAGCCACAGTTGAAGCAGCTGCTACTTGGTGGAGATTTAATGGGCTATTGTCGTCTCCTTTTTCAGTCAAACATTCCTTCTGCAACACAAACAATGATGCTGAATCTTACAAAGGCATCCAAAGATCTTGAGTGTGATAGTGGCACCAAAGAAAACACAAAATTGCAATCTTGTGCCACAATATTAAAACCATCATCATCTCCAGAAAAATATTCACTGAAAATGATTGTAACTCTGCCGAGGAGGAAGAAGATTCAAGCTTAATCTTGAGACCAGAGTGGTAGAGCCATACTCATATCTGTCATATCTTTATCATCCCTAAGGGGGAAGTTTGAGGGAGTAGCAGCCATCAAAGAGAGAGGGAAAGGAATCGTCACAGGGGTAGAGAGGGGTGGGGAAGTGTTTCAGATTAGGAGGGGTGTGCAATCTTTAAAGCAAGGAGGATTGGCTTGTAAATTAATCCAGTCATGGCATGTACTTTTTGTTCACATTGTGTTTAAATTGATAGTCTTTTAATATTCTTCATTGTCTTTAGGATGAGAAGTCTCTGATTTGGTATTCTGGTGAGAGAGAAATGCTTGAAGCTAACTTTTGTGTCAAATATCAATTTTGGACAGAAAACTGTATGTATGCATAAGCTGGAAGTCTTGTTCCTTTTTTTTTGTTTAAAATTCATGTAACATAATTGGAAAGTGATTTTTGGCAGGCTAATTTTCGTAGGCACCTGCAACTAGAAAAAGAGTCTCAATCCTTATAACTTATTTACCAAAGGACGAAGTCAAAGATCTTAGGTTAAAAATTCCACCAAAAGCAAGTTTCTTGCTTTTCAAGGAATGTTTCTTCTAATATTCTTGGAACAAATTCTTAAACACGCAATCTGTGTTAGACTTCAAGTCTTGACCTTTCAAGAATTTATGCACCACTGACCTCGGCCAAGAGTAAGACTGTAATAATTTTAGAAGCATGAGATGAGTTAATTTTCCATATAGTGATCACAAGATTGCTCGAAATAAGGATGAAATTCTACCTTAAGATTTTTGCCAAAACTTGTTCTCATTGCTTCCAATGAAAAAAGATGGTTTCTTGGTGAGTAAAAACCCGTTAATAATGAATATTCTACCAAAAATATCAACCATTCCATCCACAAGTTAAAGATAAACTACGAGGAGCAAATTTTCGTTTTTTTTTTTATATTGGATTTTTTAGGTCGCTGCTTTCGAGGAATAGGAAGAAGAGAGTTTGTTTTTTAGGAAAATTTTATTTATGCAGTATAATGGTATAAATGAATTAGTTATGCTTTGTATTTGTTGTACATTCCACTTTTAAGTCCCTTTAGTTTACTTATTTTTTGTGATATTAGTAAGGCTGGTAAAAAATTATCCTCGAAGCTAACTTTCAAGCTTCACTCTTCACTGAAAAATGATATCACTCTCGTATAGTTCGAGTAAACTTCAAATATCTAAATATAAGTATGTACATATTCACTTGATCAGTCTCTTGTAGATCTAGATTCAAGTGTTTTCTAGTTAAGTTTGATAGATACTAAATAATTGGTAAGTCGAATAAAATTTTACCATTCATTTAGGACGGTTTTTTCCCTGCTTTCTAAAGCAGGTTTATAATATAAAAATTTTAAGTTCAAGAATTATTTGTGCTAAAAAGGTGTTTTAAAAAGCAATAAGAAAATTGTCTCACACGAAGCCTTAGTCAAACAAGAAACAAGAATTAAGTTCAAAAACTATTTAGCAATAAGAAAATTGTGCTAAAAAGATATACTAACAGATTGATGCATGAGTTTCCATAGTTTCTTTCAAATTATTACAAAAAAATTGATTTTACTTTACTCTATGGGGCTGTTTGGTTGTCTGAATTAGGAGTGTAAAGTAAAACAATTACTTGTATTTACTATATTTGATTGTTTGGGTAATTTTAAGCGGGACAAAAGAAAAGCATCGGATGTATTAGGCGTGTAGTACGGGAGCTATTTTGAGTGAATTAGAAACCCGCTCGTATTGAGCGGGTTATAAATCCATCGGAAGAAAAGCTTCATCGTCCTCGTGTTGTTCGGCTTCATTGCACGATAAGCTTCTTCGGCTCCTTCATTCTTCTTCGACTTCGCTCCGGAAAGCAGCTCCGGAGAGAGTTTCCTCCGGCGAGCAGCTCCACTCCGTCGCTCTCAAGTTCGGCGCGCTTTAATCCTCTGTTCCTCCGCTTCTTCGTCTTGCTCCCATCCTCCTCCTGTTGCTCGCCGCGAAAGGTTCCGGTGGCCGCCTAATCTCTCCATCGGCGGATGATCTGCTCGTCTCCAATGGAGTCAATCCGGGCGGAAACTCCGGCTACTCGCCATTTCCGCTTCGAAGGAAAATCACGAGATCCTCGAGGTTTTCTTCTGCGGAAGGTTGCGAGCAAACCTATGAATTAATCATCAATATGAACGTACTTCGCTGGACTCCATAGCTTTTTATGCAAGAGAAATTCTTAATACAAAGGTTAGGGGCATGGTTCTTTTTGTTGGGTTAATCATAGATCAAAAGAACGATTTAGTTTTACTTGTGAAGAAATAAGAAAGTAGCCGTTTTTGTTATTATAATTTTACAATACCGATGAATACTTCGAGCGATATTAGATCTTACTAGGACGATAACATCCCAAGCGATTTATCCTAATTACTGAATGCTGGTCGCTGGGGATATGTTTTTGGAATCAGCTGAAGACTTTGTTGTTTGATGAGAACTATGAGCATTGTGTAGCTGAATGGAGCCGGTGGGTTGATAAGAACTTCAATAGGCATGGAATATTACATTTTAGTGAAGTTTGTTCTGAAGGATGAAATTATATTGATATCTTGTGAAAGTTTTAATATTATTTTGTACCAGCTGAAGTAGCTGAGGTTATTAAAATTGTGGAGGGAGGGAGACTTAGGCTTCGTTTGATGAATTTATGTAGAAGGTTGGTTTTTGTGTCTTTATTTGAATCCATGTTTAGCTGATAGGATAGACTAAAGATGGATGAATTACCTTGAGTCGGTCAACTTTTCTAACTGTAGCAACGGACGGAAACGGACAGAAGTCGCCCACAAATCACCTTTTCTTCTTTTTCCTTCGTTTTTCTCTCTCCTAGACGTTCTCTCTCTTCAAAAAATATCTCATTCCTATATATATCCAGACTGATCGTCCCGGACGATTTGGGCTCTGGACAAATTTCGTCCAGATGAAATTAAATAGCGTCCCTGGACGATTGCCCTCTGTCTGATTTTCGTCGAGACGATCCCAATTCGTCCTGGGACGAACTGCTCTGTCCCCAAATTCCTGCACAACCTGTACCGATCGTCCCGGGACGATCCAACTTCATCTGGACGATCCTTGAAAAGTATATACCATTAGATCTGTGTGGAGCACATTATTAAAATTACTGCAAAGACATGTAACTTGCATTGATGTGCCCCAAAACGGTCCAATAAATATATATGATCTGTGTAAATTATCAAAATAAATAACAATGTTAACTATCAAATGCTACATATCTTGCTTGTTCTATGTTGTAGATCTTCTTTTTTTTGGTAAATCATGCGGTTTTTCTTATTTAATTGGTTCTCATAGTCTATCTTATTTTTTAGTAAGTTCCTTAATACCAAAAACACAATCCGACTTTATGGAGTTTCGTTCTTTGCTATGGCTTTCTCTTCAGTTTTGAGTTCTACTGCCAGCGAAATTATTCTATGCATCAGCTTGCAGAAGTTGGTTCCTCAGATATTAACCAATATCTTATTTTTTATTTCTTTCTTATTTTGATGTGCTTTTCAACAGTTTCAAAGTTTATCAGGTCTGCTAAAAATTTCATGACGAAAACTACAGCGAAACCAACATGAATTAATTATCAATTTAGCGAAACTGTGTAAAAATTCTGAGTGATTTTGCACATTTGGTTTCTTCCATTTATTTGCTTTGAGATGATTTTAAATTTGATTTTCATTCTGAAATCTATCAGAAAAGGCATAATCCTTAGCATATTTCAATGCTATTATTCGATTTCCTTTTCAATGGCACTAACAAGTAACAAGATCCTTAACCAAGTTGTGATGAAATGAAATCTATTGCTAAATCTTCACAGCTCATTGATTCGGGTTATTTTTATGATTAGTACTCGAACTGAATGCAACATCAAATATTCTTTTTCTGACTCCATAATTCTTTCAGGATTGCAGCTTTCAAATGGCAACAACTAATTTTTTTTCAAGTTTTTTCTTCTTCATGTACATAATAGGAAAAGTAATATTAGATTTGTGGCCGTTGATTTGCGTCCGACTGCTTTGTTTTCTGTAAGATGATTTGCATTTTAATTATCATTAGTGTAATTATGTTCTTTTTTATAGCTTTCGGTCAATACCTTTATGTTGAATTCAAAAAATAAATTTATTAAAAAATTGCTCTAGAAAATAATAAGAAAATTATTTCAAATCAAGTCTATATCATAATATATGGGAGCTCTTCTTCGGTATTTTGACTCAAAATTCAAGTTCGAGAAACCTAATGTCTGTTATCCATGTAATTTTTTTAGTCCAAGTTGAAATAAATTTTATCTTAATTCGATTTAGGTTTAAATAAATTAAATTATATAAAAATATTTTATAACACAAAATAATAATAATTATTACAAATATATTGCTTTTATAAATATACTTATTTTAATGCTAAAATAAATTATTACAAAAAAAATATTTTTACTTTACTTCGGATATACCTAACCAAATAAGGAAAACAATTCTCCTGTATTTATTTTGCAAACAACCAAACAGACTCAAAGTATTTAGAATGCATTACATTTACTTTACATTGCATTTACTTTACACTGCATTTCTTTTTCGGGCAACCAAACAGCCCCTATATCTACCTAACCAAACAAGGGAAACAGTTCTCCTGCGTTTATTTTGCAGACAACCAAACAAGTGCAAAGTATTCAAAATGCACTACATTTACTTTACATTGCATTTACTTTACACTGCATTTCTTTTTCAGGCAACCAAACAGCCGGAGAGAGATGAAGGGAAGGCTTTGACTTGTACAAGGAGGGACTGCGACGACCCATATGGAGTTTAGGAGGGAGTTCAAGAATTGTTTAGTAGAAACGTTTTTCGAATTGGCAGGAGGAGAACTTCCTACGGAAGTTTCTTCGCTTGACAACAGAATGGTTTCATGATGGAATACAGAGAGATTCGAGCACCTTGCTAGCCGATTGGAACTTGCCTTCCTAAAACAAGAGATAGAGGTGAAATTTTTATTAAGGGACTGACACAAGAGATCAGGCAGTAGTTAGAGTAATGAGGCCTTGTGACTTGGAGAGGCATAGAGTTAGCTCAGTTTGGGTAGGAGGAATCAGAGACTCCTGGAGAGAGAAGAACGGGAGTAGCAACTCAGAGGCTTGTAGCAAGGATGACACCAAATTATTGGCATCCAAGGAGCCAAACCACCATATATTTTTCGGTGGGATCAAAAGAAAAAGACTACAAGAGGAAGCCTGGGGACAACATTAAGAAGGTCACATAAACGAAATTACATGAGAAGAGGGTGAAAGGGACTCTGTTTCAGATGTGAATGAGAAGTATACTCTGGGGCACATGTTGTAAGGACCGAACTCTTCAGTCATTACCGTTTGTCATGATAGGGATGGAGCGAAGGTGTTGTCTTTTCACCATGGCAGACAAGGTAGATCTTTTGGGAGGGGAGTATTATTAGACGGTCCGCCCGGATTCCTAGCAACGGGACCGGCTTTACGAGAAATAGGCAGACAAAATCTACGCTCATGTCGTAGGAGCCGACCGACTGCTCTTCACAGAGCCAATTTGAACGGCTTTCTTAGGCGATTTAAGAGGGAAATTTGAATGTCAGGGGACTATTTAGAGATTTCCTTTTTCGATTTTGTATGCATTAAATAGTTTGTTTTCCTAGGGTTAGGGCATCTTGAATTTGGCGAACTTTGAGATCTCTTATGTTTTAAGTTTTCTTTGGCTCTAAAGCGGCATCTTAGAGAGGGAGAATGATCGCTCCCCTCGAATTGAGGATCAACCTATATCTTGCTATTTTCACGTTTATATTTCATCAAATAATACAAATTTTCTACTGTTTTCTTGGTTTTGGTGTAAATTTTTGTGGATGATTTTCGCTGTTTTTCTAAAGATTGATAGGAATTACTTGAAATCTTCAAGTGTTTTCCATCATTATTCTATGCAGTGTCTGTCAGAATGAGGGTCAGGATGGAATGTGCATGTAGAGAGGTGTGCGAGTAAGCCCTATAAAATGAAAACAACATTTTACAATACAAAAATTTAGAAACATGACATCCAACTTGAGAAAAGAGCACACTTGAGCTAAAATTAGAGGACAAAATGCACAAAAAAACAAAAAAAAGCTTAATCAGGACTTTTTTGTCGCAATATTAAGGGGCTTCAAATTAATTTTACATGTGTTAGGCTGTCTTACATGCAAATATAAAGTCATTATCAGTTAAAATTTAAGTAAAAGAATGAAGATATAAAATGGGTGTAAATATATAATTAGCTCACACGCTGCTACGAAGAAGATAGAGTATAGAGGTGCAGAATCGAGATGAGTGGTAGTGTGATGATGTGCTTGGACACACGACGCGCTTGCATCGTGAAAAAAAGTATAGTCATCTTCCTCAAGCATTAACGATTCTGCGAATAGTGTTAACTTTGTGACTTAAATTAATAGGGAACCACCAAAAGTAAATAGAAAATTAATAACATCAAATAGTACGCATAAATTCATGACACAAGAATGATACTTAGACTCTAGAACTTATACAATAACTTCTTCTATGAATATTACAAATACTCCAGAAGGATTATGATTCATATATATATATAGATTATATATAGAGCAATAAGGGCATTCATTATTTGTATCGGTACAAACAACCAAGATAATTTTCAATCAGTATAAATTATTTCTAATTGAATTTGATATGATAAGATTATAACTCTAATTTACAGCAAGTTGTAAATGACAAAAATTAGGATACAAAATGGGGAGCAAAAAAAAAACCTAGCAATGACAGTGGAATAGAATTGTATATACCAGGTAGTAGAATTTTAATGAATGGACATGATACAGCGAAGTTTTCATGTACTGAAAAAAGCTCCTACTTGGCTGAAGACTGTGATATGTTATAAGATTGGATTAGATGGCTTGCCATCTTTGACCTTCTCTCTCTTTCCACTAGTTTATTCACCGGTAGTACTGAACTAAAACAGAACATAGCCTGCATGCCATTTTGTGGATGAATGCATGACAACATAGAATTGTACATAAAAAGCAGAACACTAGAACACAATATTGCAGTCCTTTGTGACTTATCTATTAGGAAAATTAAGTCCCATGCCCAATTAAAAATTTGAGAAGCAACTTAATTTGCACCATAGAAAGGTCAAAAACCATAATAAAATTGCCAAATTCGGATTTCAAATGATGCTTTAAATTGAAGTTTTCCAAATGGAAGAATGATCTGATAGGAAGGCTTGCTGCAGCAACCGACTTAAGAATATGATGAGGCTTGGGGTCTTGGTATTCTTTAAATGTGAAACAGTCGGAAATATCTAAATCTAGACGGTATTAAAACAAAGGAGGCGTGGCATGTATATTTTGCCAACATACTCATAAAAAATAATTTCAAGGTGAGATATCATAACTAATGTTATTTTGTGGAGAATTAATTTTCATAAATGAGACTTTTTTCTAAAGTAATTGCTAGAAATGCCTGGTCAAAAATTTCTTTGGAGGTAATGTCAGGGCCTTAAGGGAATAGTTTGACAAGGAATGGAAATATCATATATATAATATATATATATTTATATATTAATATATATGATATAATATATATATTTATATCTATATATATATAATATTATAATTATATATATTTTGGAT
>NW_021511668.1:0-46607 GCF_001605985.2 Dendrobium catenatum | reverse complement strand
TTTTGAATTAGAACCTCACCAACCTGCTGTACAAAATGATATGATTCATAAAGCCATAAAAGTTCTAAAAAATATGTGACAAACACGATAAATTTCTTAAAAGACCACCTTCAATATCTCATACAACTAAAACAACACAATCTAGGTAAACACAACCTTTCCCTAAGACTATCACTACTATTCCTAAGAGAATAAAACACCTGCTCGAAATTCTAATAGACCCATATGCTTCAAATGTAATAAAAAAAGGTCATCCCGCACCACAATGTTTCTTATGCTTTGGCACTAAAATTTATATGGCAGGAAACAAATATGATGGTCCATATGAGAATGTGGATGTCACGACCTAACCCGGAGGCTAGAATTAACGGGCGAGAACTTGTAAGCCTCGTCTCCCTTGCTCTCTTCATTTTTATTTCTCTCTACTTCACTCTTCTTCTTCTTCGTCTTAGTCACTGTTTCTCTCAGTTGAAGTTCTCTCATGATTTGATCCTATAGGAATGAGCGAGGGAAACTGAGATATTTTGCATGAGTCGCTATTTCTCACTCCTGCACGTGATTAATAAGTTAGAATGACAAAACAATCTGTCAAATAAGCGTATACATGCCGCACGCGACCGCTCGGATCGCGTCTTCTTTGTCGTTGCCTGCCTGGTTCGTCTGTCTGATAAAGAAAATCAGTTCTTTTGAACCGGTTAACTGAACCGATTATTGATAATGATTCAAACTATAGAGATAAGCAATTAGACACAGATGAATCTCAAAAGCTTTTCGTTGTTGTAAGATGCATGATCACCAGCACCAACGCAGCATCACTAGTGAAATTTAGAAGAGAACTCACATTTTTCAAACTTCTACGTCTTTTAGTATCTAAAGCCATATTGAATATATTAAATCTGAAGGCTTAGTCACATTGAAGTCCTTTCAATGTTGCATGGGTAACAAGACATAATTGTCTATTAGTGGAAGCTATCTTATAAATATTTAGTGGGTAGTTAATCTGATATAATATACATATTACCATAGATGTCACCAGGATTTTATAAGGTCACCCTCGACTTTATGATATGAAGTTCTCCATCATAGTAGAATCAGTATTTAAAATTTCAATTTTAAAAGCATTAACATTAAACTTAAACCATCAAAGCCAGCTAAATAAAAATATATATTTTCCCTACCAATAAAATAAACGCCAAATAAAGTATTAGTTTATTTATTACCATATCAAGCATTTATTATGTTTGGCTATAAGCTTGATCTCCTTATTATGTTACTGTCTCAAGAAGTATTATCTACTAATGTTGATTGGATTATTCTATTTATTGTAACTTCTTTGGTGGAACAATTTCTGACATTGCATCAAATGGGTTAACCGATGAGCTGCACATTTACGTGATATTCATCATGTGACAAACATGGCGACAGGTGCTACTTTATGATATCTACATAATTATCACATGAATCCTAAAGAGTTAGGGAAAAACTAAGGCTTTATGCAGTTCCAACCCTTATTACTTTTAAGAAGGATGAATCATTTGCTAATAGCAAAGCTATCAAAAAGATCACAACTTGCCATAGATTTTCTACTCCCCGCTTGATTGATATGTTCAATTAGTTATTGGATCCTAATACTTTTTCAAGATTGATTTTAGAAGTAATTATCATAGAATGAAAAATTGGATTTAAGATTGATGGACAATTTTTGAATTACTTATCAGATTCTTTGGTTTAGGATTTTCTACTCCCCGCTTGATTGATATGTTCAATAAGTTATTGGATCCTAATACTTTTTCAAGATTGATTTTAGAAGTAATTATCATACAATGAAAAATTGGATTTAAGATTGATGGACACTTTTTGAATTACTTATCAGATTCTTTGGTCTTTCAAATGTGCTTACAATTTTTATCAAGGTTCATACCAAACGTGTTCGTATGTTGAAAAATTGTTAGTATTAGCAGTAAATTTTGATAACACCTTCTTTTTTAGCATTATTGAGCTCAACAACTTAAGTCATTTGTGCAAGTTTTCACAATATTTTGTAATGAAGCGTTGTCTATGAATTTCAAGAAATGTTCATTTATGCACTCTAAAATCATTTATCTTAATTTTCGTGATCTCTGACACAGGATTTCTATAAATCTTATTATGGTTAAGGCAATCATAGATTGGCTAAGTAATGTACATAGCTTGCTTGATTTAGTTACTTTCTATTATAAATTCATGAAAGGAGTTTAGTACCACTAGGAATCCATTAATTGATGTATTGAAACATGCCAAGTTTCACTGACCAACTTCTACACATTAACACAAATAATAAGACAATCATAGATTGGCCAAGTAAATGTACATAGCTTGCTTGATTTAGTTACTTTCTATTATAAATTCATGAAAGGAGTTTAGTACCACTAGGAATCCATTAATTGATGTATTGAAACATGCCAAGTTTCACTGACCAACTTCTACACATTAACACAAATAAAGAATTAATGACTATCACCTCAATCTTTTATTACTTGACTTCTCAAAAGTTTTGGAGGTATCTTATGATGTCTCCGGTGTCGGTATTGCAGTGCCTAAGCTAACAGTCATATATTTAGAAAAAAAAAACTATAAAAAAGCAAAAATACATGACCTATGATCGTGAATTTTAAGCTTTCATTCATAAACTTTACATGGAAAACAAAAAATTGTCACCACAAAATTTTGTTCCATTCTAGCCATGAAGTATCTGCAATTATAAAATAAATCAAAATTTAGGCATCCTAATTGGGTTACATATTTTCAAAAGTTCCCTTTTATAATTAAACCTTGGGCAGTTATTGATAACAAGGTTGTCAATGACTTTAAGTTGCATCATTTCCTATTGATTGTTGTTTATGTTAAGATTCTTAATTTTCATCTGGATCTCATGTTAAGGTGGATACCTATTTAAGGGTTCTTTGAATGAGTCCATCACCCTTTATGTCTTTTTCATTTGAGAATTATATGGTGGTGGACAAGTTGGAACAGTTCAGGCAAGATAAGACTATAATGTTAATTTCATCAAATTTCTACTTAACTTCCATAAAATATAATACTAATCGTGTTATTTCAAAATGTTATACTTTTCAATCAAGAAAAACAACTAAATAGCCTTCTAGGCTTTGCATTCCCTTACCTAACACCATATGCTCCACGGACAAATTTAAGCATGCATTTTATTCCAGGTTTATGTGAAACTTCCCGTGGGCATGATTCTATTTTCATTGTGGTAGATAAATTCTCTAACATGGTGGGCTTCATACCTTACACCAAACTATTAATACCTCATATTTAGCAAGGTCATTATTCAATTAAAAAGTTAAATTGTATGGATTACCTTGTTCAGAAGTTTCTAAATGTGATGTATATTTAGTTGGATTAAAAAAAAACATTATGGAAGATATATGATACTAAAGAATTTTCTTCACCATTTCCTCCATAGATTGCTATACAAATATAAGTGTCAAATAAGAGTTTAGGTAATCTATCAAGATAACTTATTAGTGATTATTTAGGCACATGGGATTTAATGCTTCCCACTGCAGAGATTTCTTACAATAGTTATATACGTCATACTACTAAGCAATCTCCTTTTAAAGTTATATACATCCTAGAAAGCCTATAAATCACATATCATTAATCAACATATATTATATTCTCAATATGGTGAGTCCTTTGTTGAGCATATGCATAAACTCCATGTTTGCAACATAAAATATGAATTTACAAAGCAAAAAGACATAGAAAACTATAGTGATGCTTATAAAAAGGGAATTAATAAAGAATTTTTTTTCTTGCTACTATGATGTTGTCCACCATACATTTTCAAACCACCACCACACAAGATTTTGTGATTCAAGAATTTAATTTTAGTTCTATATTTAATATAGAATATCTAAAATTATATCGAAGCACCTATTAGCCCTATGTACCCATAAATAGTCTTTTTAGGTGGAGTATTGATATCTGCTAATAATGCAATTGTCCTTGTGCTTCCATCTTTCATTACTATTCAAATTAGTAAGGCAGAACAAATCATTACTGATGAAATCACCATCTGTGATTTCACAATACACAAATATTTGCTTGTTTGGGAGGATCACCCATGAAAGAATATTGGATCACATGAAGAGAATGAAAACTCCACCATTCCTAATCGAAGACAACTGCAATTTCTGATTCTTCGGATGCAAAGTTCTCCCAGACCCATGAGAGGTGATGCAGTTAATAGACTCAAACCTAAACACATAACAAGACCCAACTCAACCGTGAACTTAGATTAGACCAGTTCATGAATTTATTTGCTTGCTATATAATTGAAATGAGTGGAGTATCAGAAACTTGAGTAAAAACTGGGCTCGAATCTGTCGGGTAGGTGCCAGCCATTACCCCAAGATTGAGATTCTTTTATTAGTCGTCATATCAATGTTGTCTACCATACATTTTTAAACCACCACCACACAAGATTTTGTGATTCAAGAATTTAATTTTAGTTCTATATTTAATATAGAATATCTAACATTATATCGAAGCACCTATTAGCTCTTTGTACCCACAAATAGTCTTTTTAGGTGGAGTATTGATATCTGCTAATAATGCAATTGTCCTTGTGCTTCCATCTTTCATTACTATTCAAATTAGTAAGGCAGAACAAATCATTACTGATGAAATCACCATATGTGCTTTCACAATACACAAATATTTGCTTGTTTGGGAGGATCACCCATGAAAGAATATTGGATCACATGAAGAGAATGAAAACTCCACCATTCCTAATCGAAGACAACTGCAATTTCTGATTCTTCGGATGCAAAGTTCTCCCAGACCCATGAGAGGTGATGCAGTTAATAGACTCAAACCTAAACACATAACAAGACCCAACTCAACCGTGAACTTAGATTAGACCAGTTCATGAATTTAAATTTGTGTATTTTACTATGCACACTTGTATTTAAATTAGGTGAATTATATTGTCAGATAATCTTGTATAAGTTTGAATTAGATGATGGTAATTGATTTGAATTTGGATATATTATACGAATAATTTTGAATTTAAATTATGAAGCCTGTTTATATAAATATGGTTAGGAGTTATTTTTCATAATCTATGATTTGAAATAAAAACAAGATTCCCTCTCCTCTATTTTTTCTTTATTCTCACATCTTCCCAACAGTGCTCTCATCTCTCTCCAATTAAGGCAACCCCGCATCCATATTTCTTTATTTTACAAAAATCTACCAAGCCATAACCTACCCTAATATCCTTGTTGTGACCAAGAGCCCCTCACTTATTTTCTCTATATTTTCTCCTCTATCTGAATCTGACAGTACTCTCATCGCTCTCACATCAAAAGGCAATCCCAACTATATATTTTTCTATTTTACAAAAATCAACCCAGCCATAACCTTCCCTAATATCCTTATTGTGATACCATTAAATTTTCAATTCCAATGGAAATCAAATTCTCTCAATTTCCACCCTTCTGCATAAGGTATCAAGCACTAGCCATTCAATAACATCAGTTAGTAACAGATCCCACTTATTTCAAACACACAACTTATCTAACAAGCTATGCTAGAACCAAAGTTCATGAGCAATAGGAAGAATCATCAAGCAAATCAAATCCCAAAATAGCATTGAAATGGAAATTGATAATTAAAAAAATATTTACTACTTCAAGGGCCAAGCTGTGTTTGTTTATTTTACATGATTGTTTTATGAAGTTCTAACTGCAGAAAATCTCTTTTGGAGGGTAAAGGAAACACCAATTGTGACCAGATTCTTTAATCCAGTTTGCATAGAAGCATATAACGTACAGACAATGTCAAGAAATAAACAATGATGAATGCTAAATGAGAGAAGTTGGACGCATACTGAAAAACATTTAGGTGCCTTGCGAAAAAAATGCTGAGCCTACTTATATAAAGCATTATTTAGAAGGAGATAATTTGTAAGAAATCATGGCTTGAACATTAAAAAATGTCTTAATAACAGCAACACCTTATTTGGGGCGACATCCCGAACTCGATGAAAAACTGGATCAGGTATCTTAGACTGCAATGTAGCTTCCACCTCCTGTACATAAAATTAATTTTAATAAAGAAGAAAGTTTTCAAAAATATCTTATAAACTATTGAGCTATAACAAATACCAACTGAAAGATGGGTGGGCCTAGGGCAATAACCAAATTAGCTCCATATCACCTAAAGGGGTTGTGCATGAATCGTGGAACAACCTATTTGGTGAGCAATGCTAAGACTACATGCATCCTCCATTCCTCCCCACACACCACATTGGTGGAGCCTCGTGCATTGAATACACCATATATGAAATAAAGTGGTATGTATGTAAATTTCCCTATAATTAATTAATGCAACGCTGCATTATAAACTTTATGATGCTATTTGCAAAACCGGTCTTTGCTTTTAATTTCAAAAATTGAATTGATAGTAAAAAAAGGCTTACATAGTTTGGACACCTACAATGAAGGGTACTCATTGAACAAGTTTTTTTTTTCATTGAACAAGTATGAAACAAGTATCAAAAGATAAAGATAGATAAGGATAAACCTAAGATAAAATGGCTAAAAATTGTTCGAAATGATTTGCGAAGATTAGCATTAACACCTCAAACAACACTCAATAGAAATTAATGAAAGCCGAGGACTCATAAAGTTATTCCCAAATAGTAGGGAAAAGGCAAATGATGATGATGAATTACATAGTGAAAACAAAAATTCCATTTAAGATATGTAAACTTACTAGGAATATGCAGAAAAGTGACCTTAACAAAGATAAAACAATGTAATTGATTGCATGGAGGATTAAAAGAACAGGTGCATGTGAATGTTTCTTTCAAAAATAGCTGGTAGGACTTATTTACGTGCAGTATTATGTGTATAATCAATAGAAACTATACAACAACAATATCATCATCACGCCTTTATCTTACTACGTGAAATCAGATACATGAATCCTTTTTCTCTGTTGTGTTTTGTTAAGAGTCAAATTCTAATTTAAATCTAATAAGGAAAGATAATTTATAATATTTTCCAATTAAGTCTTTTAAGGTATACGTCTACCTTTCTGAATATAAATTAAATCTAATACATCTACTCTCATAACCAGGTCATTCGAAAACCGACGTGTTATGTGACCAAACCATCTAAGGCGACTCTCTCTAATCTTATATGCTACTGAAGCTAATCAAACTTTTCACATATATACGCTCGTTTCACATTCTCTTTCTAAGAGTACAGCCACTCAAACACATAAGCATCCTCGTCTCTGCAATAGTTAACTTAATTTTATGCTTCTCTTTTCATGGCCAACATTCTGCGCCATAGAATATTGTAAGGTCTCACCACCATCTTATAAACTTTTTCCTTAAGTTTGAGTGGTACTTTTCTATTACACAACAGGGCCGAAGTATTCCTCCACTTCAATCATTCAACTTAAACTCTACTAATAATATCCACATCTATTTCACCATCACTCTAAACAATAGACCCGAGATATCTAAAACATGTACTCTTATTAATGACTTGATCGCCCAAAGTCAAAATACTTATACTATATCTATTACTACTAAATTACAGTCCATGTATTCGATTTTAGATCTACTCAAATAAAAACCTTTAGACTCTAAGGTTGACTTTCATAATTCAAATTTACCTTCAGCTCACTCTCTAGTCTTATCAACAAGAAGAATATCATCAGCCAAAAGCATATACACCAAGGTACATCCTCTTGAAAATTTCTAGTAAGAACAACCATGACTAAAGCAAAAAGATATGGGTTTAAAGCTGGTCCTTGATGTAAAACAACTGGAATAGGAAAATACTTGGTCAAATCACATTTTGTTTGAACACATATTCTTAATGAGTTGAATATAAGCATTATTAATCCCTTTCTTTTCTAGAACTCTCCATAGTAGTTCTCTTGGAACTTTATTATATGCTTTCTCTAAATCAATAAATATAATATATAAATCCTCTTTTTTTTCTTTGTATACTTCTCCATCAAATCTCTCAAATAAATGTATAGCTTCCATACTAGACCTACCCAACATGAATCCAAATTGATTTTAAGAAACATTAGTATCACATCATAACATATGCTCAACAACTCTCTACCATAGCTTTAAAGTATGACACATTAGTTTAATTGCTCTATAATTCGCACTCTTGTACATCACCTTTATTCTTAAAATAGAAATCAACACGCTCCTCGAATCATCTGGCTGACATCTTTTTAGCCTTCAAAATAATATCAAAATGTTTTGTAAGCCAATAAATTCCTTCATCTCCAAAGCATTTCCACATCTATATTGGAATATATCATTATATTCAAAAGCTTTTCCACGCTTTAGTTTCTTTAAAACCTTTGTAACTTCAGTTTTACGAATACGCTAATAAAAACAAAAATCTCTATTTCATTTAGGATGCTAATGTCACTAAAGTCAATCGTATTCTCACAATCTTCATTGAAAAACTAATCAAAATATCTCATCCATCTTTATTGAATATCCACTTCTAATGAAATCACTTTTTGATCTTCATCCTTAATGCACTTCACTTGAACTAAATTCTTACTTCTCTCATATTTTTGCTTGGCTAACTTATACATATATCTTTCATCTTCCTTAATATCCAATATAATATATAAATCATTAAAAGCTAAAAAGAGACTATTTTCAGTAAAAATTAAACCTTCAAAGATTCCATACAAGTATTTGGAGGCATCTGTCACTTCATAATGAAATTAATGATACCTTTTCTCATGAATTAATATATTTCTTAAAAAAAAAATTCATAAGAATGGAGACATATATAATAAAAGACTATAGATAATAGTTAAGAATAAAACATATGGTGAAATGAACATTTAAATCATATTATTCTAAGATTATTATAGGAAGTCCAGAATAAGATGTCATCATTATATGTAGTTAGTAAATTTTCTTTATATAAAACATGAGTTCTTTTTTTTTTCAACTCTTCCTAACTAAATTTTATTGGACTTGTTCAAGATGATGATTATCAAACTAGTTAAGGATGCACTATGTCCTTATAAATAAAATAGTATAAATAGATTAAGGAAAAAAATTTAAATTAGACATTTGCATAATGATGATTAGTACTGGCACATCAAAATAGATTAATGCAAGCTAAAAGCAAATAATTCAAGTAAAATCATTTTTGAGGCTAGCATTCTTAGTGAAATAAAAGATACAAGTAGTCCAAATTATGGTCATAAAAGTACTCTATACAATAACAACAAGTCTTTATCTCACTATGCGGGGGTCGGCTACATGAATCTTTTTTCTCTATTGTGTCCTGTTAAGTGTCAAATTCTCATCTAAATCTAATAAAAAAATGTCATTTCTAATACTTTCTAACCAAGTCTTTTTAGGTCTACCTCTACCTTTCTTAGCATAAGTCAAATCTAATACATCAACTTTCCTAACCGGGTCATTGGAAGGCTACCGTTTTATATGACCAAACAATCTAAAGCGACTCTCTCTAATCTTATCTTCCATTGGAGCTAATCCAACGTTTTCATGTATATGCTCTTTGCGTATCCTGTCCCCAAGAGTAAAGCCACTCATCCACCTGAGCATCCTCATCCTTGTAACACTTAATATTATGCTTATCTTTTAATGGCCAACATTCTGCACCATAAAGCATTGCAGGTCTCACGATCATCTTATAGAATTTTCCCTTACGTTTGAGAGGGACTTTTCTATCACACAACAAGCCCGATGCATTCCTCCACTTCAACCATCCAACTTAAATTCTACTAATAATATCCCTATCTATTTCACCATCACTCTAAACAATAGATCCAAGATATCTAAAACGTGTACTCTTATTAATTAATTGATCGCCCAAAGTCACAATCCCCCATAGATCTATTATTACTAAAATTACATTCCATATATTCAATTTTAGATCTACTCAAACGAAAGCCTTTAGACTCTAAGGTTGACCTCCATAATTCAAGTTTACCTTCAACTCCCTCTCTAGTCTCAACAAGAAGAATATCATCAACAAAAAGCATACACCAAGGTACAACTTCTTGAAAATGACTAGTGAGAACATCCATGACTAAAGAAAAAAGATATGGACTAAGGCTGATCCTTGATGTAATCCAACATAAATGGGAAAATACTTGGTCAAATCAGCTTGTGTTTGAACACAAGTAATAGCTCATGCATATATATCCTTAATGACTTAATATAAGCATTATTAACCCCTTCTTTTATAAAATTACTCTTTAAAAAATAAATTAAATTTTTCAGGCCTATTGTGTAATTATCATTGAGATTACTTCACAGTGATTAATACTTTCCAACATGTGCAGGTTTAGTCCGCACAAATTTGAGGTAAAAAAGGCCCTCATGTATCAAATCAAAGACCTGCATACCAACACAATCTAGAAGAGCAGCACTATTTTATATTTTACTTGATGATTCCACATTCGAGACCTCAAGGATATATGAAATATGAAGAAATTTTTTGTAGTGTATTTTTAAGACATTAGCTAGCCATATGTTATTGTTTTAAATTTAAAAAAAAAAAACCCTGCTTTTAGTTCTAACCAAGTGAAAAATCGCATTGATATATATATGGTGCAGTGGGAAAAAATATTGTGGGAACTTGAGCGCGCCTGCCTGGACCCTTCAAGCAGGCCAACTGGAGAGCGAAATTTCAGTGTATTTTTATTGCATAGACTTATAATTATGTAAACAAAAGGGACAAAGAAGAAAGAAAGTTCCGCCATCTGCCTGTAGATTTCCTTATGATGTAGAGAAAATTTGAATTCTGGCTTGAATTGCATCCCACTAACAAAATAAGCCTTGTGGTTGTAGTTTAAAATTTGAAACTAATCACCCAGTTCTTCTATTTTGCATATATTCATATCCAAAGTTTTTAACACAATAATATAGGGGTTGGCCATAAAGATAATAGGCAGACATTAAAACGGCTCAAAATCCTGCACCAGTTTAACTCTATGATCGCATTTCATTTACAATGTCTGGCCACGTTCACGAACAACGTTGCTAATTTGGATCATTATGCACTTAATAAAGGCATAAAGAATTCTTTTAGAAACCCAAGATTGGTTTTAGATGCTTACTGGTTAATGACTTCCCTTAAATTGAATGTCAGCATTTTTCTTTAAAACTGAAAACTTAGCTATATATTTGATCTATATATATCCTATGAATCATTAACCTAAGCAAGCTAAGAGCACATTTTTTTGTAAAAGGTTCTCCCATTTTATCTGTAATGGTACTAGAAAAACCCATGGATATCTCAAATTACTGAAAAAAGAATAATTAATTAGTAGTGCTTTCATTGAGATTGTCTATATAAGGCAACATTTCTTCCCCACTTCAGAGCATTCTTGATTTTGTTTTGTACTCCTGTCCTATGTGCATGTATTATTTTTAGTTTTCTTTGCGTTTCTATTGGTTATATACGTAATATTGTGTGTAGATAAGTCCTACAAACCGTTTTTGAAATAAGTATTCACATGCAACCTGTTCTTTTAACCCTCCATGTAATCACTTACATTGTTTTATCAATCATAAAGTCACTTTTATGATTAATCAGGTTCTGGCATAATATTCATTTCATTTAACGATATAGTTATTCATAATTTGTAAATTTTCTGACAATTATGCAGTGTATCATATCTCGATTAACAGGATGGATAATGCAAGTAAAATAAAAATTGTTTAGATGGTCAGAAAAAAGCTATATTAACAGGAGTATTCTATGTTTTATTTTCTCCATTTTGAGCCTGTTTCCTTGCATTTATGGAGGATTCCAAGCGATCTTCACCAACTGTCATGACGATCTTACCACCACCAACGCAGTATCTTGGAATTTGCAATAACAAGAGCCAAAAATAAAGCATTTACGCTCAAATTTATTGCAACCAAATTATGTGCTCAGGTGTTTAAAAATCTCCTTGCAAGCCTACTGTTTTTTTTTTTTTTGAAAAACTCCACGGAAGGAGCATATGCGTTAAGATAGATAAAAAATACAAGTCCTTAGAGACTCCAAAGCTCACTAAAATACAATAATTGAAATAAAACCTAAGAGCCTCAGGATCCATCTAAAAAGAAAAAGCAAAAGAAAGACCAGCTCAAATAGAAACAAAAAAATGAAGACAAAAGAAAACATCAATAGCCCAGCAGACAACTACACATCCAGAGTAAAAGTGCTATCCAAATCCGAAGATCAACCCGCACAAACCAAAAGGAAAAAAACTACACCAAAAGGAGAGATGAAAACCCCACCAATCATATAAAAAAAGCTTCCAAAGCAGCAGCCATCAATCCAAAAAAAGCTATTTTTTGGATTTTCCTTTTTCTGCGTTAGCCCATCCGAACGATAGTACCTCGCATGCCACCATCCTATTCAAACACTTCCTCTTCATCATCATCAGAAGGAGAAGATGAAGAGCCTTCAAGCCAATCAATTTGCTCCTTAATATTTTTCCCCGATCTGACTCCCACATGACCATACAAGGCGTTAGCAGAAAGCAAAGCAACCGGAACATCAACAAACTGTTCATTCACTCCCAATCCCACAGATGAGACAGACACAACCACATCAACAGGCGTCATAGGAGAAGCAACAGAAGGATTCAACTCACTACAATCAATGTTCACCACTCCCAAATTAACAGCACAAAGTTCATTATCACCACAATTAAAAGCACCTTGAGCCACATTAAATTCATTCGAATAAGAGTCAACAACCACAGCACCATGAGACACATTACATTCATGCAAAGAAGAATCAATAGCCAATGTATGTATAAATATTGGCAACTAAAGGATTAATAAGTTTATGAATGCTTTAATACTATCCATATTAACACAACTACATATTCTTCAGGCCTCATACTAAGATTCGTAATCTTCAGAAAAATGACAAAGGCTATGGTGCTAAAATTTTATCTGTTGAAGTTGTTCCACCATGTCACTTAGATTTTTCTCAAACAATGCACGAAGCCCCTTGCTAGTAACAAAAAAAAAATAAAATATAAAAGAAATTAAAATTTCATTTCCTCAAACAAAGGTGTATCAGCTTGAACGAACCAAAATCTTTAACCTTCATTTCTTCCAAGCAAGATTGCAGTATTAAATCTAAGGTGGAAAAAGCCTTTTTTTTTTTTTTTGCTAGTCGATTCATTAAATCTTAAACTGTGGCAGTTATCCAAAGTAGATTCTGCAATCCCTGGCAATACATGGTATATAAAGTGGACGACTGGAAAATTACATGATTGAAATATTTAAATTCACATCCATATAATTGCTTAGGGCAATGATCATTACCCCGGGGGAAGAAACTATAAAGAAACGTAACATATGCAAACGTCTCTACAGCTAACGGGGCTAAAATAATGAACGACGCCTATACAAAGTGAGATTAATAGCCAGATCAGAAAAAAAAAAAAAACATTATTCTAAAGCTACCTATCCAACAACCGATAACATGGAAGCACTAAAAAAAACTATTCTAAATACATGCAAAAAAAGAAAATATGATCGAAGCAATCATGAAATTCAGAAATAACTCACTTGTAGTATTGATTCTGCAGTTTCATTTGACCGCAAGAAGAAATAGCAGTGTAATAAAGGTAGAGATCCTTTCCAGTATCTTCTTTGGAGAAGACCCTTAAAAACATCTGTTAAATCATCCAACCAGATCAGTAGAAATGGAAAAAGGAATGATGAAAGAAGGAAACTCTTAACAATATTGGCATTTTGAGTTAAGTGTTTTGACTATATATTTTATATTAATAATTCATAAAAAAAAAATATCATGCATGACACTGCCGTATCCTAAGTACGAGACATCCTTATGATCGAGTTGTATCATGTCCGTATCTTGTCTATACTTCATAGAAGAAACATGTCAAGGCTCCATTTTAGGCGGCAATATGAAGAGCCTATGAAATATAATTGAATATTTGTCTCCCTCGTACTCTGAAAAAATAATCAATCTATTTGTGTATGCAGGAAGTAAAAGTAGCGGGGCATGAAAAACTGGCTAGGAAATGCATATAAATCACACACTCTACACAATGTGAAGAGAGTGCAAACCCAGCTTTGATTAGTGCAGAAGTGAGTTGTTAAATGTTTTCTACTCGAGGCTATTTTTGGGGTTGTAGCCGGTTAAACTTCTCTATTTCTGTTTTTTTGATGTAATACTATCCATACTAGTTTCAAACTGTGTTTTAACCTTGCGGTCTATTATGTTCAAGCTTTAATTACTCGGTTGCTTTAAGAAATTTGTTGCAACATCAAAAAAAAAAAATTCAAACTTTTATAATATAAAAACGTCATAAATTAGAATGACTATATTTGAAAAACAATTAGAATGAAATCTAATGAAGATAATTTAAAATAAAATTAAGTGGTTTGGACATGCATAATAAAACATAAAAATTCCCATTAGATAATTTAGATAAATAAGTATTGAAAAAAGTTCACGAGGGAAAAATGATAGACCAAAAATTACATTGATAGAAATTGTTCAAAATAATTTAGGAAAAATAGATTTAACAGTTTATGTAATACTTAGCAGAAAATAGAAATAAATAAAAAATGACACAACTATCCTTTACAGCATGTGCAAGTCTAAAGTTATATAATATCACCTTGGCTCTTTAACTGAATCACACCAGTTTTAAATTATCCTAGATTTATTTGCGCTTTTATGTTTCCTCTGCAGCTAGAGCCCGTTAGTAACGTAGAAGGTTAATGTCGCAAGGTACACAACATTGGAAGAATCTATAAAGATTTGCTCGCTCAAGTAAAATAAAGCTAGTCCCAATTTATGCATGGCTTGATTCACTCAATAGGTGAACTTCCAGCATTGGATGAAGATGAATCTCTAGCAGCTAGTTGTGGAAAGCATACGTATCACAACAAGGCATATCAAGTTAGTGATGGACCAGCTGTGCCTATAGGCATCACTAGTTGTAATAAACGGTTTGATCTGGCCTGTTCAACTGAACCGACCAGATCTATTAAAAGGCATCGGAGCCTTTTCACAAAATAGAAGCATCCGTGAACAGGCAGAAGGCAGACTTTTGGGGCGGAACCGAACGCATGCATAGGAGGTTTTTAGAGTTTTCGATTCGCCATTTTTTAGCAATCCATCGTGTTTGGGGATAAGAAACAACAACTCCTCTTCATTCCTACCGCCAAAGAAGTAGAGATTACGAAGAAGCGAGAGGAACGACCGGGGGAAAGAGGGAAAAACATAAGGAAGACATTTGGAAGCGAGGAGAAAGGATTTGTGAGGAAGAAAGAGAAAGGTTTTGGGATTTGGAAAATCTCCTCGTTGAATTTTGGAAGGAAAGAAAGCAAGTTGTAGGAGTTGAGTTCTTTCAGAATTCAACAAGAAAGGAAATTGAAGCTGAGGTTGTGACAATGATCGAAGATTTGAAAGATTAAAGTGGATAATTATAGTTGTGAAAATTTTAATATTTTATATTTTCTTTCGAACATGACATAGTAATTTTATATCATGGTTTTACTTCAAAGGTTTTACTTTTTTTTGGAAATTATCATGTGTGAAATGATGTAAATTCAAATGAATAAATGAATATAGATATTGTTACAACAGAAAATAAATGAATGAAATGTCATGAATGGAATTGTATGTATATGTGAAAAGGATATATAAAAATATATATGATACATATATGTATCAAGAAAGTATGCATATGAATGAATGATATATGAAAATGAATGAAAATAAACAAACAAAGAATGAAAAGGGAAAAGGATATGCATGCAAAATTTAAAGGAGTTCACCCCGTATGGTACTGGCTGGGGAAGCAACATACTCGTTCACGTAAAAGGAAAAGGTTATGGAAAAAAATGGAAATGGAAATAAAAATGGTTGAACCTTTGGTACATTTAGACGGTGTTCATGTACTAATTAAATGGAGAAAAGAATATATGATAAAGTATTATAAAGGTTATAATAAATGAGTATGATACGATATGTATAAGTGAATGAATGGTATGAAATGAACAATGAAAAGAAATGTATATCAATGTTAAATGAATAGACTTATATTAAAGGTTAATTGTATTGTACTTATACATATTAATTGTTATAGAAATTACCCACTAAGTTTACCTTGTAAACTCATCCTATTAAACAATGTTTCAGGTATGTCTTCAGATATTTAGAAATGGCATAAAAGGAAGAGTTCGTCTATAGAAGACGACGCAA
This sequence comes from Dendrobium catenatum, assembly GCF_001605985.2. Taxonomy (NCBI): domain Eukaryota; kingdom Viridiplantae; phylum Streptophyta; class Magnoliopsida; order Asparagales; family Orchidaceae; genus Dendrobium; species Dendrobium catenatum. The sequence continues at coordinate 30,306 of NW_021511668.1, read as the reverse complement.
CATTGAAAACAAGTAATTTATGATTTTTTTTTTCAAATATCAAGTATTTGAGAAATTTTGTTTGTGGCTCTTCAGATGAGAGGAGAAAATTTTGATGTTTTGATGTTGTATCGCTTATGAATTGAAATGATTTAATCCTACCGTCCGACTTTTAGTTCCCGCCTCGTTAAATCGAGCATTCGGGTTGGGTCGTGACACTAGTATAAAGCGGCGGGGGCAAGGAGGGGGAGGGGGGCTCAAAGGGGATTAATACTTAACATAGGAGACCAAAATCGTGATGGAATTAGGAATGTTTATTTAGAAAACTAGGATTGACTTAATTGGGAGGGAATTAAAAAATTTTCTAATTAAGAAGGAATTGTTTATGAAGATTTTTAATCAAGGGGGAATTGTTTAGGAAGGTTCTTAATTACAATTATGAGAGAATTATTTAGGGCAAGAGATCTAATTTGAATTCAAAATATAAGAATGATTATTTAGGGAAAAGAAGGAGAAAATAAGGGTAAATTGTTTATGAAAGTTTTAAATACAATTGGGAGTGAATTAATTAGGGAAAATGAACTAATTTAAATTCAAATATGAGAGGAAATTATTTAACGAAAGGGAGTTGATTTCAGAGGGAATTAAGGGAGCCTATTCAAGGCTAACTATGGGGTGATTTCAAATTTTGTCTTGATTTTTGAATTTATATTGTTCTTAGGCTGATTTAACTCTAGCAAGTGCTAGAGATTTGCGAGAGCCGGATCTTCCTCTCCAATTAAAGATCCAATTGTATCTTATCTTCTTTCATAACTTTTTTGAATAAAAAAGGTGTTATTGTGAGTTTTTTATCTGGTTTTCTAGTTTTAGGTTTGCTAAAATCAGATTTCAGCCATAGATTTTCACAAATTATGCATCCACTTCCTATCAAATAGGTATCAATCTTGGGCTGAAATATAAGTCTTCCTCGTTGATTTATGCTGCATTTGTTCCCTTCGTCTTGCTGATCTTTGCTGTTGGAAAACCATAATTGTTATTTTTGCTATTTGGAGCCTATATCTGAGTACCCATGGCAGGAAGAAAGGTAGAAGTTCTGGAAGCTGAGATTAAACAATTGAAATCTTATTTTGTAGAAAAGATTTCAGATTTCAAAAAGCAATTTTTAGCCATCCATAAAAAGATCGATGAGAAGTTTGCCATCATGGAGGAGATGATGAGAAAGATGCTAAAGTTTCAAAACAAAACGGTATAGTCGGAAGAGAGGGGAGCCGCCGAGGACCAAGGGAGTGAGGAAACCCTAATCCGTTAAGGGGAGGGAAAGATCATGAGGTGGAAATGTTAGGAGAAGAATAGATGATGCCACATTTGGAGCCACTTCCAAAAAGAGGAAAGGGTGAAGGAGTGAAATTTTTAGTGGAGCTGCAGAGTTTGGAAAGAGAAAAATATTGGGAGAAAATAAAGCACCAGACATGGTTCAACCACCCATACACCAGTATCAAGGGTGTTCTAGTTAGTTCAGGGTTTGCCTCCTTTGCGGGAACATGAGTATGGTATGCTATCATCTTGAAGGAAGAAGTCTCACCTATCAGTGTTCATTTGTATTGTCATCTTCAAATCCAGAACAAAGAAATTGAGAGATTAATCAAGGAGATGCTCGAGGTAGGGATAGTTCGACCAAGTGTCAATCCATTTTCTACTTCACTAGTATTAGTACAATGCTTCAGCAATAGTTTTCTTCGTTTCACCTTGAGGACAAGATGGCACTTCGAGAGAGGAGTATTGATTGACCAGTTGAGCCTGTGGATCCCACTAGTGTGGGCGGCGGGTAAGGAGAGAGGGGGCTCAAAGGGAATTAATTATTTAACAGAGAACACTAAAATTGGGAGGAATTAGAAAGTTTCATAATCAAGAGGAAGTTAATTAGGAATGTTCTTAATTAAGAGGAAATTATTTAGAAAAGTTTTAATTACAATTAGAAGGGAATTATTTAGGGTAAAATATGTAATTTGAATTCAAAATATAAGAGAGAATTATTTAGGAAAAACGAGGAGAAATTTAAGGGTGAATTGTTTATGAAATTTTTAATTACAATTGGGAGGGAATTAATTAGGGAAAGAGATCTAATTTGAATTCAAATATGAGAGGGAATTATTTAGGGAAAGGGGGCTAATTTGGGAGGGAATGAGGGGAAACTATTTAAGGCTAACTATGAGATGATTTCATATTATGTCTTCTTTGCTAAAGTTAGATTATTCCTAGGTTGATTGGGATCTAGCCGGCGGCTAGAGAATTGGGAGAACCGGATCTTCCTCTCCAATTTTGATGATCCAATTGTATCTTGTCATTCTTTCATTGTTATTTTGAATAAAAAATGTCCTTATGAGTTCTTTTCCTGGTTTTCCAATTTCTGGTTTGCTGAAATAAGATTTCCGTTATAGATTTTCACAAATTCTGCATCCACTTCCGTTACAAAACCTTTAAATCAACTCAACTACAGATATTGGGTATTCAACCATCAAACATTTTCAACTTTCATCCGCTACAATTCAGCGCCAAGGAGTAGTCATATCAAACACTCGCCAAATAATAGCTTGATAATCCTGAGCAGCTACCACTTCTAATCCCCACTAATATATTTATTTGTGCTTTCAATTCTGGTTTTTCCTGCCAGTACCACATAACAATCACCTTCCTCTCCACTACAATCCCCTTATGCTAGACTTCTTTTCAAAAGTTCACCTAAACATGGTTTTGCCAGTAATTGGATACTAACAATGGCTTCCAGCTATTGGATCGATTTCTGCATAGATATGAAAGCTGAAGAGGAATGACATCCTATGCTAGGTTATTTGGTAAATGCTACAAGCACTTTGGGGGGCTCACATTGACATTGATATGCAGTTTTTGTTTATTTCTTTGTGAAATGTAAATGGAATGATATAGTTTGTACCGCTTTTCCCTCTCTCTCTTTTTATTTTGTTGAGGTAAGTCTCTTATAGAGTCCCCATACATGTTTATATCCTACTGTACATTTTTTTGTGCTTTAAATTTAGTAATGCAAATGCAAGTTTCAAAGAAGAGGAATGCGATAAGCTCAAATAAGCGTATTTTTAGAATTATCTTTGAAGTGATAAACCTCCGTGGTCTTAATTTTTCACACTTTACAATTGTACAACTGTACAACTTTCACATTATCAAAACTCAAAAATATACATGATATTAACAAACAACTCCTTGTATTACGCAAGATCTCAAATTGAAAAGAACACATAACCAGTATCAGCAATGAATAAATACTTCTAATAAATAAGAAATATAACCTTCATCAACCACAGAAAATAAGGAACTTCAAAAGTTCTTACAAGACGAGCGATTAATTAGTTGAACTTCTAAAGCAAAAATGGAAAGGGAACGAGCTCTAAAGTTTAACAATGACTAGCAAGATTCAATTCAAAGATCATCAGATCAACAATTCCTCACCAAGAAATTGTAAAGCAGCAGCTGGGAGATTCATTATCACATGGTCAAAATGTTCTGAGATCCTAGGCAGTGGAAATTTATATCCTCTGATCCTTTTCTTAAAATTTCCATCTCTTTGACTTGATCCATTTGTGAAATCATCATTAGCTTTTTTATCTGTTCATAGTACGAGATATCAACAAGTACAACAATAAGTTTCAAAATAACCCCAATTATTAAATAAATAAATAAAACAAAGATAGGCATCCCTTCTATTTTCTTCAGCATTAATTTTTGGGTATCAAAGCACCTTTTCTCAATTGTTAGAAAAAGGGAAACTCAAAGTTATTGCATTAAAGGTCAATCAATGAGTTCTGTAAACCAATTAATAGTGACAACCAGGTATACCTCAAGTACGCTGTCAAGCACCAATTATTTGGTGGAGTGGTATGGCGTTTGATCTGTAAAGCGTATCTAGTGGACGTCCAAAGCTCAAATTCTTGCAAAAATAAGCAACATGAAATAGTCCTATATTTTGTATACGGGGATAGTTTGTCTACTAAAACATGCATGGCTCAGAGGCGTGATAAATAAGAGAAATAGACAAGGATGGAGGAAGTAGGAAGGGGGAAGAGAGAATCTAAGTAATATGGCAAAAGAAAACACAAAGAACAAATTACGTCACAAAGAAATAGAAAGGGAGAAAGAAAAAAGTTAAAGGATGAAAAAAAAAAAAAGAGGGGAGCAGAAAAAATGAAAAAGAAATGGTGGCCAACATAGCTAGTTTTAGAGGTCTCTTAAAGCACGGAGAGAAATCAAAATGAAACTGAAAAAAATAGAAACAAAGAGTAATAAATTGATACAGGAGGATTAAAGTGTGAGCATCCAGTGGATGACAATGTCAGGAAGTTGAGAGTGGCGAGATCTATGCAGGATGTGACAAATCATGAAATTAAAGATGAATGCATTGTGATACAGGAAGCAGAATACGATAGTCAATAATTATGGCATCACCAATCGAAGTTGTTGTAACATGTTACCCATTCCTAAGCAAAATAGAGAGAGAGAGAGAGAGAGAGAGAGAGAGAGAGAGACCTCCAACTGTTATATGTCCTTTTACAATTCAAATCAACCTCTCCTTATGAGTGACTACTACATTTCCTCTTAGGGGCTATTTGGTTGGAATACTTTAGGGTGTAAAGTATCAGGAGTTTTATTAAATTTGTCATTTGGTTGGATTACTTTGTAGTTTATTTTGGAGGCAACTCATCCAGTTTTGGGTGAGAACGCTTTACAACGCTTGTTTCTTGTTTGACCGCCGCCGGCTGTGGCCGCTCCAGACACAACCATTTTACATTGTACATTGCATTCACTTTATTTCAAATCAAACAAAAAAAGTAAAGTCATGCATTCCATCCAAACAACTACGAAGTATTCCTTTTACATTGCATTCATTTTACACTGCATTCATTTTATACTGCATTCCTTGTTTAAGCAATCAAGCATACCCTTAAAGACAAAGTAGTTTTCCTTCTTAACACGTCATGCTCGTTATTAGAATTTTCATAACACCCACACATAGCAATAGCCTGCATTCTTTTTTTAAGCAATCAAACACACTCTTAAAGACAAAGTAGTTTTCCTATTTAACACACATACATAGCAATAGCCAACCCCATTTTACAAGGAAACAATTTTAGTGAAAAGATAAGAAGTAAATGAAAGTTCACAGTACATGTTTCTAGCATAATGAATATGCTCTCCAATCACTTCTCTTTTAAGGATTTTATTTTTCAGCAGCCTTGTATTTTCTTCATTGTCTTTAAAAAATAACATAATAGTTTGTCCCAGAATGTTGCTAATGACTGACAGATGACACCACAATGGGTTAGCAATGAAAACTTTAAACCAGACAAAAAAATTGCTAACGGACAAGCTTGGACACGAGCAGGATCTGCAATAGTTAAGAATTAAGTGATCCTGATGAGGACATCAAAAATCAGCAGCTACGATCTGGAGTTTATTATTTTTATGTGTTTTATGTACTAGTTTATTTTATATTCTGTTTTTCTCATTTTATCCCTAGGGTGGTCATGTGGTGTTGTAGCCCGAAGGGCATTTTAGTCATTGTTTCTTTTCTTTTCATGAGTCTTATTTATAATCTAGTTCTCTTGTATTTTGAATTAACGGTGAATATGAATAAAAATTTCAGCTTTCTTGTTCTTGATCTCTTTGTGAGTTCTTAAGAGGAGAAACCTTAGGAGAGGGTCACGCATCACCCGTCAGCCATCGGTGGATTCTGGGACTCGCGGTTAGTACTCGTAGGATTTTTTTATCGTCTCTTCGTTTCTCCTACATTCGGCCACCACTTCTTCCCCAAACACCCGCCGGCCACTTCAAATCCCCAAGCCGCCGGTCAACCTCAACAAGATCACTTCCACTTAACCCACACCCCTTCCTTCTTAGCCAAACCCTACCCAATCCCTTCCCCCTCTCACTCTCTACTTTCTCTCTTAGACAATCATGCATGGCCGACCCAGATGTTAATCATGAGTTCGTAGAAGATTCTTTGGACCAGACCGACATTCTCTAATCTTCATTCTTCGATTTCAATTTGGACGTCGAAGACTCTGTGGAAAGCTACATTTAACGCATTATCTTCACGTTGGTATCGTCAATTAAGGAACACCTCCCAACCGGATCGTGGATGATCGTGAGACGTCAACCAATCCATCCGTCGCCGGCTACCTTCAGTGAACTCTTTCCCTCACTCTTTATTTTCCTCGTTACTTTCAATTGTGGAATTTAATTGATTCACTGAGATCGTATTAGTCCTCCGCTAAAGCCTAGTAAATTATAGAGTTGTGTGAGGGATCCTTCATAGTATTGATCTCATTGTTAGTTTAGGGATTTCTTGTTGAAACTTTCCATGTATGCAATGTTAGACTAATTGATTGTTTTACGGGCTTAACTCCTACACAAGTGATTTAGCCTAAGCTTATGTCACCGCTCTTTGCATTTTATGTTGTCATTCGAAATCACTATAAATATATAATTATTGTGCTCTAAATATTAAGCGTGCAAATTCCTTAATCTAATCATCTTTGCATGTTATGTTCTACATCAGATCCAGAACATACAAAATGATATATGCTAATCTAATGAAGATTCAAATTCATACTCTTGAATGGATAAAGTTGGGTCTCATTAACAACTTAACAAAAAAGGCTCACATCCGATGTTTAAAACATTAAGAAAATAGATTAAATGTCATGGTTAACTAGACATGTGTATTATGTTGACAACGCACAGAGTAAGCAAATAATCAATAAGGCATAAAAACCACAAGACTTTCCAAATATATGCAAATCAAGATTATTGGTATGCAGTTCTATGAAAGTTACTGAGCATGATTTTTATAAATTACAACAAATAGGTATTTTTACTATGATTTAGCCTGCTCAAGAAAGTGCTACATCTAATACTAGATTATGCAAGAGCAGATAATTGGTTGTCAGGCAGCCATTACTTCCATTTTAAGCAGTTATCAAACGTAAATATGTTTATTTTAAAAAAAAAAACAGTGGAACAATATTTCTGACAGTAATTATAGCTCATCTTAATCATGAATTTGAAGGTGAAGCTGTTTTTCTAGATTTCCATAACATAAACTTATGCATTCCAAAACATTTACCTTCCCTGCTAAATCTTGGCCGTCTTTTAGCAGCAGTATGTGCTGTTGTGGCTGAATAATGGAGGCCTTCTTTATAAGTGGTTCCAGTTTCCAGTGGCTCAGTGACATCTGCAACCAATAAAAGGCCTCATGTTATTACTGCTGCTGCTGAGGATAGAGCGGGGAAAGGAGCACTGCAACAACTTAAAATTATAGCTGACCTTCTGATGGCCCTTTAACCACTGGAATTTCATTTGTTTTTGCAACCAATATGTCGGTCAATTGTGTGTCTGTGTCTAGCTCAGATTTTGATACTGTCATCAAATGGCGCATAAATTCTCTAGCATCCATGTTATAAGCAATCATATTATCCTCCACTTTGTTAATCTTTGCGTTAACCTTTAGGTAATGAATACTATGAGGGTTCAAATCATTAGCAAATACAAAACACCCTTTTTGCGCTGCAGGGATGGCAAAGGGACCAATTCCAGCAAACATGTCACAAATGGCTTCTCCAGGTTGGAACTGGGAAACTAACCGAATGTGCTCATGTTCAAGTCTTGAATTCCAATAAACCAAACTAAAATCAAGTTTAAATGTAGCACCATATTGCTTAACTTCAGTTATCATATTATTTGTTCCAGCAAGTACTTCAAAATTTGGCACCCGAAACTCATTTGTTATAGTTCCAACCTTATTCACCACAGTTCTGATTTTTGGTTGATTTTTCTGCATATACAAGAACAAACAAGAATCTGATACGTGTTTGGATAATCTAATAGAATATGTCCAATTGGTAAGAAAATACAAATTTGAAAAATATTACAAAATCTAACCAAGAGGCTCTACCATTATCTGGATAGTGGGAGACTAGTCCATGCAAGAAAAGATCTATCAAGAATGTGTATGATAATCGATAGGAATAAACAACAATATGATATGGTAATAACCAAATTTTTAAAATTGAAAAAGATATGGCTAGGGCACGGCTTGAGTGTTCAAAAAGGTATCAAAATAACTTCGTATAAGGAGGTTTGGCAATTTTGGCAAAGTAGACTATCTAAAACTGAGAACCATAAGCTTTGATTTTAACAACTTCGACCATATGATTATCACGATGCATCAAATGTGAAAATTACATTAAGATAGTCAAAACATTGAAATATCTAATAAAGCAAATAATGAAATGCTATTAAAATATCGACAGATAGTAACTTTTTTTTTTATTTTTTATTTTTTTAAAAATATAACGACAGATAGTAACATGCTATGCAACAAGTGACAAACAAGGTTTTCAATATAAGCTTATGCAGAGCATGTGAGCTCTATCCCACCCATATCTCGGACAAGTATTGAGGGTGTATTATGATAGGAAACACTTAAGTTCCCAAGTGTTTCTCACCAAAACTGAAGTTGATCCGATGGAAACTGCTGTCCACAGCAGAAATCCAGCAGAAATCTGCTGTTTACAACAGAAAAACAGCAAAAAAATAGGGAAAACGCAGCAGAAAATTGGGAAACGAGGAGAAAAACACAAGATTTCACTTGAAATATTCCTTTTACATTGCATTCCTTTTACACTGCATTCCTTTTATATTGGATTCCTTTTTCAAACAACCAAATAGACCCTTAAAGACAAAGTAGTTTCTTGCTTAAGACGTCATGCTCGTTATTAGAATTCTCCTAACACACACACACACAGCAATAGCCAACCCCTTTTTACAATGAAAACAATTTTAGTGAAAAGATCAGAAGTAAATAAAAGCTTACTGTACATGTTTCTAGCATAATGAATATGGTCTTCATTCACTTCTCTTTTAAGGATTTTATTTTCAGCAGCCTTGTATTTTCTTCATTGTCTTAAAAAAATAACATAACAGTTTGTCCCAGAATGTTGCTAATGATTGACAGATGACACCACAATGGGTTAGCAATGAAAACTTTAAACCAGACAAAAAAATTGCTAACAGACAAGCTTGGACACGAGCAGGATCTGCAATAGTTGAGAATTAAGTGATCCAGAACATACAAAATGATATATGCTAGTCTAATGAAGATTCAAATTCATACTCTTGAATAGATAAAGTTGGGTCTCATTAAAAACTTAACAAAAAAGGCTCACATCCGATGTTTAAAACATTAAGTAAATATATTAAATGTCATGGTAAGCAAATAATTAATAAGGTAGACAAAACACAAGACTTTCTAAATATAAGCAAATCGAGATTATTGGTATGCAGTTCTATGAAAATTACTGAGCGTGATTTTTATAAATTACAACAAATAGGTATTTTTACTATGATTTAACCTGCTCAAGAAAGTGCTACATCTAATAGTAGACTATGCAAGAGCAGGTAATTGGTTGTCAGGCAGCCAGTACTCACATTTTAAGCAGTTATCAAAGGTAAATATGTTTATTTAAAAAAAAAACAGTGGTATTATTTATGACAGTAATTATAGCTCATCTCAATCATGAATTTGAAGGTGAAGCTGTTTTTCAAGATTTCCATAACATAAACTTATGCATTCCAAAATATTTACCTTCCCTGCTAAATATAGGACGTCTTTTAGCAGCAGTATGTGCTGTTGTGGCTGAATAATGAAGGCCTTCTTTATAAGTGGTTCCAGTTTCCAGTGGCTCAGTGACATCTGCAACCAATAGAAGGCCTCATGTTATTACTGCTGCTGCTGAGGATAGGGCGGGGGAAGGAGCAGTGCGACAACTTAAAGTTATTAGCTGACCTTCTGATGGCCCTTTAACCACTGGAATTTCATTAGTTTTTGCAACTAATATGTCGGTTAATTGTGTGTCTGTGTCTAGCTCAGATTTTGATACTGTCATCAAATGGCGCATAAATTCTCTAGCATCCATGTTATAAGCAATCATATTATCCTCCACTTTGTTAATCTTTGCGTTAACCTTTAAGTAATGAATACTATGAGGGTTCAAATCATTAGCAAATACAAAACACCCTTTTTGCGCTGCAGGGATGGCAAAGGGACCAACCCCAGCAAACATGTCACAAATGGCTTCTCCAGGCTGGAACTGGGAAACTAACCGAATGTGCTCATGTTCAAGTCTTGAATTCCAATAAACCAAACTGTAATCAAGTTTAAATGTAGCACCATATTGCTTAACTTCAGTTATCATATTATTTGTTCCAGCAAGAACTTCAAAATTTGGCACCCGAAACTCATTTGTTATAGTTCCAACCTTGTTCACTACAGTTTTGATTTTTGGTTGATTTTTCTGCATATACAAGAACAAACAAGAATCTGATAAGTGTTTGGATAATCTAATAGAATATGTCCAATTGGTAGGAAAATACAAATTTGAAAAATATTACAAAACCTAACCAAGAGGCTCTACCATTATCTGGATAGTGGGAGACTAGTCCATGCAAGAAAAGATCTATCAATAATGTGTATGATAATCGATAGGAATAAACAACAATATGATCAGGTAATACCCAAATTTTAAAAATTGGGAAAGATATGGCTAGGGCACGGCTTGCATGTTCAAAAAGGTATCAAAATAACTTTTTCTAAGGAGGTTTGGCAATTTTGCCAAAGTAGACTATCTAAAACTGAGAGCCATAAGCTTTGATTTTAACAACTTCAACCATATGATTATCACGATGCATCAAATGTAAAAATTACATTAAGATAGTCAAAACATTGATATATATAATAAAGCAAATAATGAAATGCTATTAAAATATCGACAGATAGTAACATGCTATGCAACAAGTGAGCAAACAAGGTTTTCGATATAAGCTTATGCAGAGCTTGTGAGCTCTATCCCACCCATATCTCGGACAAGTATTGAAGGTGTATTACAATCTAGTTTTTGTTCGTAAATTTGGAAGTGGTATATTTGATATGTTTTGATGGGATATTCCAATAAGAATGGGTTACATACAAACGGGTCTAGAAAGCATCTGTATTTCTTGAAAAAAGAGTAAGAAATACTTTTTCAAAGAAATTCAATACCATTCAAAAGTTGACACCACCCAAAATTATACTAGAAATTTGAAAATATGCAAACATGATGTAATTTACACAAATATACATACAAATGCAATGTAAATATCTAATACAAAAACCAATGTTCAAGTAAATTAGAAAATTGTGGCACTTTTAGAAAAATATTATGTCGGAAAATATATAGAAATAGTCATTGGTTGTGAGATTACTCCCTACCTCCATCTCTTCTCTCTCCCTATCCCTTCATCTCTCTCTCCACCCTCCCATCTTCTCTCCCACTCTACCTATTATCTTATCTTTCTCGCCCATTCTCTAATTCTCTCTCTTCTTTCCCTCATCCCTCTCTCCTACCCTCCCCTTCCCTCGCTCCCTCTCTTACATGAAGGTTCTAATTAAGGATATGTGCTAACTAAGATGATTTGATCTTCAATCATCAATGGGACTCTCTTCTCCATCTCTTCCTACTATAAGGGATCACCTCCAACAAATTCCCTTTTGTGTTGTCATCCATCCTAATCTTGAGCTTGAACTTAAGGTGTCACAAGCTTAACTCATGTTATTATATCAAAAGTTATGTTTTATAGGGGTAGAATACCTAACCACAACTACGCATCTAGACACCTGCACATACAGTGGGTGATGATTATGCGCCCCATTCACAGCACCTCCCTCTCCTTGGAAATTGTTTCTTGTTCCTGGCATTTTGTAAGGAAATTGTCATCTATCTCATTCTTGGCAAGTGTTAGGTTATACGACATTTTTAAGATAAGTTTTGATAATCTTAGCAACGAAGGACCAACATGAAGACAGCTACTATTGAGGGAATTGAGTAAAATCTAGGGAAAAAAAATAATTAAGGGCATAAGGAAATTGTTTATAGAAGCACGAGCCAAGGTGAAATAGACCAATAGCCTTAACAACTCAAATGTAATCACTCTTGCAAATTTTCATGAACTAAATTCTGAAGCCAGAAACAAAAAATAATAAGAAACAAAGTAGACTAGCATACATCATAGATGATCCTTGCAATGATATCCTTGTATGGAAGCAGCTCTTCAGTTATGTTCAAATGAGCAATATGACCTGGAGATGGTAATTTTATATTAGCAAAAAACATTATCATAAGGTAAAATTTGTAAAAAGAGGCATACGACTAAGTGAACATCTAACAGTTATTCAATTTGGAGTAAAGCAGCAAACACATAATAGAACAAAAAAAAAGAGATTGAGAATTACAGAAATAAACAATAAACACAAATACTTAACTATTGTCTCAAAAGAAGAAGGTGCCTCCACACCAGATGGTAGTATTTGCTTCAAGATGTGATCTTCACAATTTAAAAAAAAAAAAAAGATAAGCAAAAATAAATAAATTGGATGAGCAGTTTGTACGATAACCAAGAATAGTTCTATTGAACCTTTTCATTTCCTTCAAAACCAGCTCTTAAATCACAGTAAACATAGATAGCCATGAAACTTGATTGCACAAAAAGGATTAAATATGAAGAAATTACTATCATCAAATGAAAGAAAAATAGATATTATAGATCAAATTTACAAAGCTAATTAAGTTTTTCTTTACATACTTGAGGATAAGAGCATTCATGCATATGAGAAACTACAGAATTAAAAATGCAAAGCAGTGATCCTTTTTCTAATTGCAACAAGCTAGATACCTGCTCACATGTCACATGTTTTCATCATGAGCCAAACATTCTGTAATAAAACAACCATAACTAAGCTGGCATGTCATCAACGACTCCTTCAACCACTATATCTACAGTTGGTTCAGCTAATTAATAAAGCCTATCTATTGATCAAGATTTAAATAATAAAAAGTATAAAATAACAAAGATGATAGTCTTAGATGGTAATGGAATGTGCAATCGAAGAAAATTCTTTATAATTGCTACAACTAGAGACTTAAAATGAGTCTATGACATGAGTGAAAGGAGTATTTTATACATAACTGCACCTATCTGTTTGCCTATGTGTTTGCATATATCACAGGAAATGCCATCCCCCACCATTCTGATAGCCTGATGCACAGCAAGGTAGGGGCTTGCCTTCATGAATTGTTCTTCAACAATCGTTGTACATACTTATACTTCAACAAAAAATAAAACCACTGCCACCCATCTTCGCCCCACTGACACCTCATCAGTAAAAGCACGTGTACTCCCATTTTGCATCAAAATCATCTCAATATATTTTCTGCTTGCCCATCATCAAAATGTGCTATTGCTAAACTCTCTGATGCAACCATTTTGCAACCCACCATTCTTAGTATTATCATTCATCAATCTCACTGATCTATTTCTATTTAATTCATTTCAGTATTTCCATTTTCTTTGTTTCAAAAACTTCCAATCCATACAATAACATAATCATTCTATTTTATACAATTTTATCTCTGGTTATTAGCATATCTCCCATAGAAAAATACATTACCCTATTTAATCTAATCATTAATATTCTTTCTTATGTAAAACCCGAAAATACTATTTTAGGGCGTCACACGCTTTTCAAAGCGCCTCGACGAGGTTTAAGTGAGATTTTCAATGTTAACGAAATTCAACGGAAATAATTTTAGAAAATCCTACGCAAAATTCTGATCGTTTTGATATATAACACTTATACCTAATTTCGTCTATTTTAGGAATTAAAATAGAACGAAGTTTCATAATACCCTTTTTACCCGTAACCGTTTAATATGACGAAATTACTTAAGTAAGGGCAAATTGGTCTTTAGCAAAACCCTTTTCTTCCTATTATAGCCAACTGAACCCTCTCTCTCCCTCATTCGCTCATTTCGCGTGAAAGACCGAAACCGAGCGGACAAGGGGCGAACGGCGGGTTCGGCGAGGGCACTTTGGCGGCGATCTTCAGGCGAAAGTTTTAGGTCAAATCGAAGGGGACGACTAGAGAAACACTCAGGTATGATTATTTTAGAACGAAACTTCCTAAATCTCAAGTTATTTGAGATCGAAAAATCTAGGGTTTTTCCAAATTTCGATTTTCTTTCGCAATTTCTTTACGAAAACTTTAAGGGAGGATTAGAGGAATGTTTTAGCAATGAAAACGAAGAAATTGGAGGAATTTTTGGAGATTTATAAATTTGGGTTTTGACGAAAAATTTAATTCCTTCAAGATGCTTTTACAAAAATTATTCCTAAGGGTTTAGGAAATGTTTTTAAAGAAAAATATTAAGTTTTTAGCGGAATTTTCATTTTCTTAATTTCCATAATTTATTTAATCCGAAAATTTAAAAAATAATTATTAATTATATGTTTGGAATATTTTTAGAACATGACATTGATAAAATTGTGACTTATGACTTTCCGAAAATTTAGTAATTATTTAAATCCGAAAATTTACATTATTTTAATTAAAAATCTATTAAGTATTTTAAGAAATAGTTAAAGGGTAATGAGAGATTGAAACTTAGGATTTAGGTTATTCAAATTATATGACGTCGTTTTTGTAAATTTCTTAGGTAGTGATCCTAGAAGTTTAAGGTGAAAGAATTTGGTCGAAACGACGTGCCGTACTTGATTTGAGGTAGGTGTTCAGACCCCAGTTAAATTTATAACTGTTTTAAAATTTTTATGCTTAGAATGCAATTTCATGTATTTATTTTCTTGTCAGATATTTTATTTACTGTCAAATATTTTGATATTCATGTTTTAAAGAATACCCTACAGTATCATGCTTTCATTTCATGCATTATTTGAAAAGCAATTAAGGTATATGAATAAATGAAATAAATATAAAAGGAAATTGAGCATGATTCAAAGATTTAAAAGCAATAACAATTTCAAGTTGTATGTTGATCCGGAAGTGCCAAATTGGTAAAGGAGCTCTTCGAGCATTGGTAAAGGAGGCTCATATGAGCCATGATAAATGATGGTTCTTATGAACCAATGGTAAAGGAAATGGCTAAAAATTTGACTGCGTACCTGATCAGTACGAATAAGGGTACTTCCGGGACGGGTGATACATTTAGCATAATCATTTTTGCATTTTCATTACATATGAAAAAGGTGAAAGGAAAGACTGAGATGAATGAAATGTTAAATAAAGAAAAATGCAAGAAAAAGTGAAAAGTTTAAAGATTATGACTTGCAAAATCGTATGAAATGATTACAATTACAAATGTTTTATTTATGCATCTTATGAAATTAACTGAGCTATGAATTACCTGCTGAGCGTTGGCTCATTCCTCGTTTAAAAATACTTTTCAGGAGAGAAGTGATGGCTGCTCGACGACCTTATACGTATCGTCGTAGGGGACCTCAGGATGAAAGGTTCCTTTTTATGTTTTCAGTTTGAGTCTTTGGGTTTGTTTCTTTGTAGTTCGTGGGTTTGAAGTTTATGTAATTGTGAAAGTTTATGTTATGATGATGGGTTTGAAAGTTTTTAGTAATTGTGAGATAATTGATCAGTTTGAAACATAACAGTTTGATGTTTTATTAGTGGCTCTTTCATGTATTTTTGGGATGATATTTATGTTCTGATCTTAAAATTTTAAATGAAAGTATTATGCTTTATATGCTCTTCCGTACGACCGTCTGTTCCTGCCCCGATATTATCGGGCTAGCCGGGTCGGGTCGTGACACCTTCAATCCACACATTCACTTACATGATGAATCTGCCAATTACGTCATTTTGTTGTCATTATTCATATATAAACTAAAGCGTATATTCCATACATCAGTTTTTCTCTAACATCATTAAATCACACATCCTTTAAGATCATGCCAATCCCTCCAACTCTTCATTTGATTAAACATGTCCTAGCTATGAGTTATATTTTCAGTATAATAACATAGAATTTTTGTGCATGTGTTGAGCATCCATACTAATGATTATCATTAGCCATCCCCAAACATCTTGTTGTTGTTTTATCACTCATTTTCCATTTGTTCCTACTAAATGTTGCATAGGTCTTAAACATATTCTTTACAAATCATTTTGAATAAACCATATTCCTTGCTAGCAAAGATATTTCCCTCTGTTATAGTCCAATAGAAGAAAATTTTATTGAAATCACTAGAAGGATTTTACAACATGCAAATAAGATAGATATGTTGTAATAGATTCAAAGGTTAGGCAACAAAGAAAATGTTTACAACCAATTCAACGAGGTAGAATGAGAGCAACAAAAACGTGTAGTAAAAATAGGTAAGAGAGAGCTGAAAATGATTATACTAGGGAGAAGGTAGAGTAGCACCTATTAAAGTTAATATATAAACTGCAATTAGGTGATTTGAGTATGAAAAACACCAAGCAAAAGATATACAAGGCAAGAAGAAAGAATGTAAAAAAATTAGAAGGAAATAGAGACACTAGCATTACTAGGAATTGTGCAAAAAAGATTCATGAAATCTAAAGTTAACATGATAATGCAAACTTGATATGAATGAATGGAGAAGAAGTTGAGAAGGATTTATAAATATGGCCAGAAAAATTTGTACAAAATTATTGATTATGGTAATCCTCTCCAATGACTACATAACTGACCTTTTTTCATGTGTGTCCTAGCCATGCTAGGACTATGCTTTAGCACTACTGAATTAAATAATCAAAACTTAGGAGGCTAAAAAAAAAGTACATGACAATTGAGTTTTTCTTTAACCTTTGCCGTTGAATTAAATTTCAGAATATAAAAATAATGTTCAAGTCTTAGTTTTTAAATTTCATTATTTTTTATAGATAGAATCGATGAAATGGCACCTCTCCTGCCATTAAAACTTAAAATTGCTATTAAGACAGAAAACAAAGTAAACACAAATTTCATCTGTTGGATTGAAACCTCTTTCTTCAGACTACAATCCAATTAGAAATCACGGGTACAGGTACACAATACATTATCAAAATGCAAAAGGAAGTAAATGTATCTTTCAAAAAGGATTCATTGCCTTCATACTCCGCACGGAAATATGGGGAGAATAAATGAGATATAAGGATTTGGTTTTACCAAAAAAGCAAAAGAAATCAAGGCTGCCTCACCTGCGCCCCAATATGAATACCCAAGTGTTAGAGAATAGGGAAAAACATTAAAATTACATAAGGCCCTTAGTTCATCCCGCTTTTGACATGGAACCTCAGATAAATCTGATTCATTTAGAAGAATACAGAAGTTAGTATCAATAGAAAGAAAAACAACGACAAAAAATTAGCAAGAAGAATCCACTTCTTTAATGCGAGAATATTTGAGAAATGAATAGAAATGGCAATGTTTAATAAAAAATAAAAATTAGTTGAGTCAATTCAAGGACTCCTATTTATTTCCTCTACTTCTATGTATTTGACTTTCTTATTGACAAACTTCAGGCAACAACAAGATAAAGATATATTAAGAGAAAGTATGATGTCGCCAATGTCATCTTCATCAATCATGTCGTTCCACAATAAAGAAAAATAAATACAAAGAAGAACACAGCCTAAAACTATATGGCGGATGATTAGGTACAATATTCAAGGAGAGGCTTCCCATTGAAGCTAAGGAGCTCTTTCACCAAAACATGATGACCCTTATGCTCAGATTTTCTTAACTGTGTTGTTTAATTTAAGATATGGTACTAAAAAATCATACTCTATATGAGTATAATTTAACTAACATTAGAAAAGGACTTAAGTAGAGCAACTGAACAATGACTGTTTAAGTGAATATCAAGCCAAAATCCAAGATCAAAGCATTCATACCAATCAAAAAACATCACCAAAAAGACCTTTTTAACAATTCCTTTTCTATTCTTCTTTCATGGATAACTAGCAAGCAATCTGTTAGACCGGTCGGACCGGCTTATGTGAACAAAGGCAAAAATGGCTGCTTCTTGTACGCGCCGAACGCAAACCGCAAGGATTAGCGAGCTGTTTTGGAAGGTTTTTTGAGGGATTTGGGAGGGAAATTTGAATGTAGGGACTGTTTAGAGATTTCTTTTTAAATTGTATGCATTAAATAGTTGGTTTTCCTAGGGTCAGTGCATCTTGAATTTGGCTGAATTTCAAAATTTCTTAGTATCTTTGGGCTCTAGCAGAGTCTAGAGATTTGGGAGAGAAGATCCTCCTCTCGAATAGAGGATCAATTGTATCTTGGTATTTTTCGTTCCCCTTTCATCAAATAATACAAATTATCTACTATTTCGTGGTTTTGTGTGGATCTTTGTGGAGAATTATCGTTGTTTTCCGAAGATTGATAGGAAATACTTGAGATCTACAAGTGTCTCCTATCAAATAGGTATCAAAGCACGTCAATCTAAGGGGAACTAATGGCCGGAAGGAAAGTGAAAGTTTTGGAGGAAGAACTTGGGCAACTCAAAGCAGATTTTGAGAAGATAGATGATTTTCAAAATCAGATCGCATCCGTCAATTAAAGGATTGAGGGAAAGTTCATCGTGGTGGAAGACAAGTTGAAGAAATTGCTTGCATCCAAACCCAAACTGGCGACATCAGAAGCAAAGGAAACTACCGGCAGCCATGGAAGAGGTGTGGGAATCCTAACATGTTTAGGGGAAGGAAAAATACAGAAGTGGAGGTCCTGGAGGGAGAAGACGAAATACCTCATCTAGAACCACTTTCTAGGGAGGAGATGAGCATTGGCTACGCAAGAAGGGTGCTGAATTTGTAAGGAGAGGGGATGATTTCGATTGTCGGGGTCCTGATTTTGAAAGAAGCAGAGGGGATTTTGAGGAAGATTTGGGTATGAGTGCTGAAGGGAAGAGCGTGACGATTGAGAGGTATCTCCTCTTCGAGGAATGGGAGGCTACGGAGGATTCAGGGAAAACGGGGGTGATCCTAAGGTGAGAAAGCTGAAGATGCCCATCTTTAAGAGTGAGAATGCCCATGGGTGAATCTATAAGGTAGACAAATATTTCACTATTAATGGGCTGACAGAGAAGGAGAGATTGATGCAGCGGGCCTATGTTTGGAAGCGAAGGCTTTGCCTTGGTACTAGTGGAGGGACATGCAACGATTCATACAAAGTTGGAGAGAGCTCATGGATTGTTTGATGGAACGTTTCCAAACTGGCAGGGGAGGAGACTTCTACGAGCAGTTCTTCGCTTTGACACAGGATGATTCAGTGATGGAGTACCGAGAAAGATTCGAGTACCTCGCTAGTCGACTGGACCGCCTTCCTGTGATAGTGCTAGAGAAAAATTTCATGAAGGGACTAACACCAGAGATTCGGGAAGCGGTTAGAGTAATGAGGCCTCGCGACTTGGGAGAGGCTATGGAGCTAGCTCAATTGGTAGAGGATCAGAGGCACCTGGAGAGAGAAATGGGAGGCAGCAGTTCAAGAGGTCCGAACAGGAAGACCACCGCCTTTCTGGCACCCAAGGAGCCGACACCAGATGCTTTTCGGGAGACTTCGAAGGAGAAGACTGTATGAGTAAGACCTTGGGACAACTTCAAGAAGCTTACAAAAACAGAATTACAAGAGGAAAGGGCGAAGGGACTCTATTTCAAATGTAACAAAAGGTATACGCTGGGGCACAAGTGTAAGGACCAACTCTTCAGGTTCTTACCATTTGTGATGAAGAAGAAATGGAGGGTGTCGTCTTTCCACTTTGCGAACCAGGTGGATCTTTGAGAGGGGAGTATTATTAGACCAGTCCATTAGAGCAATCTAGCCGGTCCGAAGGGACCAGCTTACGCGAACAGAGGCAGAAATGTCCGCCTCCTGTACGCATTGAATGCAAGCTGCAAGGGTTAGGGAGCTATTTTGGAAGGATTTTTTGAGGGATTTATTATGGAAATTTGAATGTATGGACTGCTTAGAGATTTTCTTTTGAATTGTATGCATTAAATAGTTGGTTTTCCTAGGATCAGTGCATCTTGAATTTGGCTGAAATTTGAGATCTCTTAGTTTCTTTGGGCTATAGCGGAGTCTAGAGATTTAGGAGAGAAATATCCTCCTCTCGAATAGAAGATCAATTGTATCTTGGTATTTTTCATTTCCCTTTCATCAAATAATACAAATTATCTAGTGTTTCGTGGTTTTGTGTGGATTTTTGTGGAGAATTCTCGTTATTTTTCAAAGAATGATAGGAAATACTTGAGATCTACAAGTGTTTCATATCAAATTGGTATCAAAGCACATCGATCTAAGGGGAACCAATGACCGGAAGGAAAGTGGAAGCTTCGGAGGGAGAATTTGGGCAACTCAAAGCAGATTTTAAGGAGAAGATGTTACGCCGGCCCAGGAGGGGCCGGCTAGACCAGTCCAGGAGGGACCGGTCCAGGTCTATTCCAGGCGACGGAATAGACCAAGCGGAACTCCTGGTTTGGGCGGAAGCCTTGTGGAGCCCACCATGGGCTCAATGCAAGATTAGGAAGAAAATTATTTGAACTAAGGGCTGTTTAAGTATTTTGAAATATTCCTTTGTCTTTAATTAGGAGTTTTTGAGGGATTTAGATTATCTTGAATTTGAATTATTTTGAGATCTAGGGTTTGGTGTTCTTGGGCTCTTGGCTTTGCTGGAGATCGTTGGAGAGTTTTTCCGTCCTCTCGAATTGAAGGAAAGTTGTATCTTGCAAGTGCTTTTCATCTTCTACTGAAATAAAAGTGTTTGCTTCGTTTCCCTACGAGTTCTAATGCTTTTCTCTTAGATTTTTATGTGTTTCCTACTGTTAAACTGTTGTGGACAGCAGTTTCGCTGTTAGATTTTCATTGGTTGGGATTAGGATTGCTTGCGAACTCAAGTATTACCTTAGGATTACTTGTGAACTCAAGTATTTCCTATCAAATTGGTATCATAGCCAGGTTTCGATCTTGGGACCTGTGGGTCATGCTATTGTGTTGAGTGACGGGGTTTCACCCATCAGTGTACGTCCTTACCTCTACCCTCAGTTCCAGAAAGATGAAATTGAACGGTTGATTAGAGAGATGCTAGAAGCAGAGATCATCAGACCCAGCATCAGCCCTTTCTCTAGTCCCGTTCTGTTGGTATCAGAGCATCGATTTGAGACCACCGGCGGCTGAAATTCTGAAATTTCAGCAAGTTTATCGTTTCCGGAAGAAGATTTTTTGGGATCCGTTTGAAGAACGATGGCCGGAAAGAAGGTGGACGTCTTGGAAGGCAAAGTCAGTCAATTGAAAACCGATTTGGAGGAAAGATTTTTTTATTTTTAAATACGCACACTTCATTCCACTCAGACACCCCTACACCGCAGTAGCTGCAGCATTCATCAAGGAAGTGATCAGACTTCACTGAGTACCAGAGGCGACCGTATCAGATAGGGATAAGGTGTTTCTCAGCCATTTCTGGAAAGAGTTGTTCAGATTACAAGGGACAGTTCTAAAAAGGAGCACAGCTTACCACCCGTAGACGGATGGCCAGACAAAAGTAGTCAACAGGAGCTTGGAGACGTACCTGAGGTGTTTTGTGTCAGAAACTCTCAAGCTATGGGCTAAGTGGCTTTGGGCAGAATATTGGTACAACACATCGTTTCATTCTGCTTCACAGATGACCCCTTTCAAGGTATTGTACGGAAGGGATCCCCCACACTTTGTGCATTTTGGGAGTAGCACCACCCCTGTTTTGTCAGTAGAAGAGTACTTAGAGAAGAGAGACCGAGTACTTGAAGAGCTAAAGAGGCATCTGCTGAGAGCACAACAAACTATGAAGAAGCAAGCGGATGGGCATCGGAAGGACATACAGTTTGCAGCAGGGGAGAGGGTGTTTCTGAAGCTCCGACCATATAGACAGAAGACAGTCGCCAACAGGAGGAATGAAAAGCTGGCTCCAAGGTACTTTGGGCCATATGAAGTGCTGGAGAAGATTGGGGCAGTAGCATACAGATTGAAACTACCTCCATCAACAACTATACATCCAGTTTTTTCACGTGTCACAATTAAGAAAAGCCATTGGGGAGTACACAAATTCCGAGCTACCAGCGACCCTGACTGAGGAGTTAGAGGTGATTCTAGAACCTATAAAGCTAAAAGGTGTTCGTCAGAAAGAAGATAAAACTAAGGAAGTGTTGATCCAGTAGAATAACCTTCCTGACTACGAGGCTACGTGGGAGCCATACGGGAGGATGAAACAACAGTTCCCTGATTTTCACTTTGAGGACAAGGTGATTCTTTGGGAGGGAGGTAATGTTACGCCGTCCCAGGAGGGGCCGGCTAGACCGGTCCAGGAGGGACCGGTCCGGGTCTATTCCAGGCGACGGAATAGACCAGGCGGAACTCCTGGTTTAGGCAGAAGCCTTGTGGAGCCCACCATGGGCTCAATACAAGATTAGGAGGGAAATTATTTGAACTAAGGGCTGTTTAGGTATTTTGAAATATTCATTTGTCTTTAATTAGGAGTTTTGGAGGGATTTAGATTATCTTGAATTTGAATTATTTTGAGATCTAGGGTTTGGTGTTCTTGGGCTCTTGGCTTTGCCGGAGATCGTTGGAGAGTTTTTCCTTCCTCTCGAATTGAAGGAAAGTTATATCTTGCAAGTGCTTTTCATCTTCTACTGAAATAAAAGTGTTTGTTTCGTTTCCCTACGAGTTCTACTGCTTTTCTCTCAGATTTTTCTGTGTTTCCTACTGTTAAACTGCTATGGACAGCAGTTTCGCTGTTAGATTTTCACTGGTTGGGATTAGGATTGCTTGAGAACTCAAGTATTACCTTAGGGTTACTTGAGAACTCAAGTATTTCCTATCAGAAGATTGCTGATTTTCAAAATCAGATCGCATCCGTCAATTAAAGGATGGTGGAAAAGTTCATCATGGTGGAACACATGTTGAAGAAATTGAGGTCAAACCCAAACTGGCGACATCGGAAGCAAAGGAAACTACCGGCGGCCATGGAAGAGGTGGGAACCCTAACACGTTTAGGGGAAGGAAAAATCCATAAGTGGAGATCCTGGAGGGAGAAGATGGAATGCTTCCTCTAGAATCACTCTAGGGTGGAGATGAGCATGGGCTATACGCAATAAGTGGTGTTGAATCAGTAAGGAGAGAGGATGATTTTGATTATAGGGGTCCTGATTTTGAAAGAAGAAGAGGGGATTTTGGGGAAGGATTTGGGTATGCGTGCCGAAGGGAAGAGCGTGACGATAGAGGGGTACCTCCTCTTCGAGGAATGAGAGGCTATGGAGAATTCAGGGGAAACGGGGGTGACTCGAAGGTGAGAAAGCTGAAGATGCCCATCTTTGAGGGTGAGGACGCACATGGGTAGATCTACAAGGTAGAAAGATATTTCACCATCAATGGGTTAACGGAGGAGATATTAATAGCAGCGAACCTATGTTTGGAAGGGAAGGCTTTGTCTTGGTATCAGTGGAGAGACATGCAACGACCCATACAAAGTTGGAGAGAGTTCAAGAATTGTTTGATGGAATGTTTCCAAACTGGCAGGTGAGAAGACTCCTATGAGCAGTTCTTCACCTTCACACTGGATGGTTCAGTGATGGAGTACTAGGAGAGATTCGAGTACCTTGTTAGCCGATTGGACAACCTTCTTGAGACAGTGCCAAAGAGAAATTTCATGAAGGGACCGACGCCAGAGATCCGGGCAGCGGTTAGAGTAATGAGGCCTCGTGACTTGCGGAGAGACTATGGAGCTAGCTTAATTGGTGGAGGATCAGAGGCACCTAGAGAGAGAGATGGGAGGCAACAGCTCAGGAGGTCTGAATAGGAAGACGGAAGACCACCACCTTTCTGGCACCCAAGGAGCAGACACCGGGTACTTTTCGGGAGACTTTAAAGGAGAAGACTACAAGAGTAAGACTTTGGGACAAGTTCAAGAAGCTCACAAAAATCAAATTACAAGAGAAAAGGGCGAAGGGGCTCTGCTTCAGATGTAACAAGAGATATACACCCGGGCTCCAGTGTAAGGACCAACTCTTCAGGTTCTTACCGCTTGTGATGAAGAAGGAATGGAGGAGCATGCTGTCCTTCCACCTTACGGATAAGATGGATTTTTGGGAGGGGAGTATTATTAAACCAGTCCAGCCAGTCCGAAGGGACCAGCTTACACGAATAAAGGCAGAAATGTCTGCCTCCTGTATGCGTTGAATGCAAGCCGTAAGGGTTAGGGAGCTGTTTTGGAAGGATTTTTTAGGGATTTGGGAGGGAAATTTGAATAAAGGGACTGCTTCGAGATTTCCTTTTGAATTGTATGCATTAAATAGTTGGTTTTCCTAAAGTCAGGGCATCTTGAATTTGGCTAAAATTTGAGATCTCTTAGTTTCTTTGGGCTCTAGCAGCATTTAGAGCTTTGGGAGAGAAACATTCTCCTCACGAATAGAGGATCAATTGTATCATGGTATTTTCTGTTTCCCTTTCATCAAATAATACAAATTATCTATTGCTTCGTCGTTTTGTGTGGATTTTTGTGGAGATTTCTCACTGTTTTCCGAAGATTGATTGAAAATACTTGAGATCTACAAGTGTTTCCTATCACGATCATCCTGTAAAATCAAAGATGATCTAGTGAATGCAAGCCAAAGGACAGGTAATGGAAACAAGTTATCCATAAATATACATCAAGGACATGTTTTGTAGGAGATTAAGTTAAAATAAACCAACTGATGGTAGATTTAACCCTTAAGCGGGGACGAGCATTGGTTGGTGAAATAGATAAGCTTTGTAAACTCAGATAAGCTAAAACCCTTGTTTGGTTGGTTCCTGGATTAAAGCTCATATTCTTAAATCATCATGATATATTATTAATGCACAACCATGTATTAATTTACAATTAGGATAAATTAAACATGGTTAAGAGCTTAATGTTGATTAAAAATCTTTAACAAAAGTTGAAAAAAAAAAATCATATCGCCCCATGAAATATAGCTCTAACAATCATGTCTAAAAAATGAGAACAATAAATAAATAACATTAGTCCTTGCTTCAACAAGCATCATTTGAAGCAATTTATATAACAAATATCCAACAAACATAAAAAACGCCGGCAGAGCTATAGTTAGGGCATAAAACCACATTGGTCCATCAATGAAAACCCAAATCAACTTATTTTAAATATTAAAAACTGAATAATGTACTTAAAATTCACTTATATTACATAATATTCTAAAACCAAAAATGCGCCCACATTGGCAACCAAACCTAGGACAGTGGTTCCATATAAGAGCCTCATCCGTTGGGCCACGGAGTGAAATTATGCTTCAACTGTTACAGTTTTTTTACATAAATTATCAGTCAATCCTACAAAAATTAATTTCACAGTTTCTTGTCTTGGTTATGTAGATATTTTCAAAGAATAATCAAAATGAGTAACTTTAATGTAAACTTTTTGCATATGACATTAGTATGCAATTAATAACTTTATTAAAAAATGCCATGTTAGAAAAACTTGAAATTTGCATTATTAAAAATCAAATATATATATATATATATATACAAAGATTAATTATCTGTATGCTATAAATTCCTTTTTTAATAGAACTAACACCTACATATTTAAACTGAAATAAAATAATCATAAATTTGTGTGTAATACATCTAATAGAATATATAATATAATAATCTATTAAAATAAATATTTATATTCTTGAAAGATCAAAATATTATTTCCCCATGAACTATTAAATGAAAAAGAAATAGAAATCACAAAAAAGATCAAGAGTATTTTGAAAATTATCAATTTATGCCCCTACAACAACAACAACATCAAGCCTTTATCCCACTACGTGGGATCAGCTACATGAATCTTTTTTCTCCACTGTGTCCTGTTAAAAGTCAATTTGTGCCCCTGCTAATAAAAAATTCTGGCCTCACCCCCTGATAAAAAAAACATTAATTTTTGCTCTAACAATCATGAATGAAAAGTATAGAACAATAAATAAATACCATAAAACAAGTCCATGTTCCAACTATGGTTGTGGAAATTTAACTGAACAAAGATGATTGAGCCGGTCGAACAGTAAACCAATTCTTAAACTGGTTTAGCTTGGCTAAATAATTGAAATTTCAGGAAGTGAGATTAACATATAAAAGCTGGTAGTCAAATCGCTCAACCATTAAAGTGAGAACTACTGAACTGATTTGACTAAAAAGTTGCAATGGAAAGATACTTTTGGTATTCAATATTTTTTGAATTTTTTTCTGCATATCTGATATATATACAAACATTCATACATACATACATACATATATAAATATTAACTCATCTAAAAAATTGAATTAATTTTAATAATATTTACATCATCACAGTTGAACCCTTGATTGAATTCTAGATGAACCATTAAACCTTAAACATTTTCTTCAACCTTTTTAATCTCTAGTCTGATTCTAAAAGCCTTTGTTCCAACCTAATTACACTAGTTCATAGATTACATCATCCTACAAAATAAAATCCTACTAATAAGAAGGCAAACATCCAAGGAGTGCAAATAAAATGAAATTTAGCGGGGCGTTTTGTGGGAAGTTGATAAGTTATGCTGGTACAATTGGTCATTCATTCCATAAATAATGTTAGTGACTAGTGGGAATGAAGTAGATGGACATCTTATTCATAACAGCCAACTGTACGAAGCAATTTACCTGAAGTTCACATTCCTCTGGAGCTGCATAAACACCCAGCATTACCCGACAAATATAATGTAACAACACAAAAGAAAAACTGCAATAAAATGTAATAGCTAAGTTATGCCAAAAAGTAAAATTTTATCAATGCATAAACATATAATAATTGTGCTATGCCAACAAAATGTAATATTTATAATATGCACAGCGTCACAAATTCTTCAACATGTGGGAAGGGTTTATCACACCTTGTGGCTTCCTTTGGACGTTCTTAAGTAAAAGCAATTCACAGAATCAATTAAAATTACTTATATGGATAATACAATGCGCACCTAAGTTTATTAACCACTAAATCTTCATAATTTCATAATTAGTGGTCGAAATGCTCATAGTCCAAACCCAAATTATTCTTGTTCATTGTTGAAACATATTTCTAAACAACTCCTTTTGACTTTTAAACTATTTCTTTAGTAACTTCTCTGCGACATCCCATCTGCTTTTTTGTTTGAATGGTTCTAAAATTTCCTTCCACACATAGAGCATGGGATTCCCTCTTGATCATTTCCAGTAAGATGCTGCTTAAGCAGTAAATAAAGAAATATTTTGTGAGTTTACTCTTTCCAATCACATGCTCTGGATTGCCTCTCCTTTACCCAAAGTGATACAACTGGGTGTGATAATGAATTGCTGACAAGCTTCACAACAGTATATATATAATCTAACGGAGAGCAAAGAAAGATAGCTCCTCCCAAAAGAGCCTACTAAACCCAATGTGTTAGTGGACGTGTCAGCAACTACGGGATAGTTTCCTACATACAAATACACACATGGTGGAAAAGCGATAGACAAAGAAAATAATAAATAGAATACAAAATAGCACCCCATCATGTCATGCATCAATATCAAACTAATAAAAAGTTGTTGAGAAATATTAAAGTTGCTGAAATTTGACTACCCAACATAATGGAATAGCTTAAATGCATGGAAAAAGTACAAAAAATACCAAGTGCCAAGCATTCAAAGCATATAACAACTTTACAACAAAGTGGTATCAAATGAAGGACTATTAAACAGAAGCACCACTATTAATATAACACCACATGCAAATAACACTTAATTTAACTTAGAACAACCTATAATTGTGGGTTATCGTTAACTTTTTCGTTCGTTAATTGATGCCCAGTTACTGGATTTAGAGTCACAGATATGAATCAATGATAAGCTGGAATGCTTCCCAACTTCCATTTATAAGGATAGAATTGTTATATCCGGTTGGACTGGGGACTGGTTCAACCGAACCAACAACATCTCATTTAAATCTAATAAAGAAAGGTCATTTCTAATATTCTCTAATCAAATCCTTTTTTAGGTCTACCTCTACCTTTCTTAACATAAGTCAAATCTAATACATCTACTTTCCTAACCGAGTCATCGGAAAGCCCCCGTTTTATATGACCAAATCATCTAAGGCGACTCTCTCTAATCTTATCTTCCACTGGACTTACTCCAACCTTTTCATGAATATGCTCATTTCGTATTATGTCTCTAAGAGTAAAGCTACTCAACCACCTAAGCATCCTCATCTCTGCAACACTTAACATAATATTATGCTTCTCTATTAATGGCCAACATTCTACACCATAAAGCATTGCAGGTCTTACCACCATCTTATAGAATTTTCCCATAAATTTGACGGGGGCTTTTCTACACACAACAAGCTTGATGCATTCCTCCACTTCAACCATCCAACTTGAATTATACTAATAATATCTCCAACTATTTTACCATCACTCTGAACAATAGACTCAATATATCTAAAATGTGCACTCTTATTAATGACTTGATTGCCCAAAATCACAATCCCCCAACAAGATCTATTATTACTAAAATTACACTCCATATATTCAACTAAACCGAACCAATCCAATTGAATCCACTGAACTGCAATCGAGCGAGGTCAAGGAAAGCAGATCAAGTAGGAGCAAAACAACAAAATTGAAGTTGTAGGCAAGAGCAAGAGCGGGCAGGGATGGACATGACTCGCTTAATATAATGGAGCTTGCTTGATTCAGTCGAGTCAAACACAGGGAAGGAGTTGTGTGTGTGAGAGGATTTCATTTTAAGTGTAGCTTACTTTTTAGTGAAATCGAAGGCGAAGAGAGTTTGAGTGTGAAGCAAGAGGTTGTGCAGCGAGTTAGCGGTTTTTATTGACTAAAAAGAAGGCTTTCGTCTGTTGCTATTTGACGAACACTGAAAGGAGGGGTTTTCATTTTTCGATCGGCAAAGAGGCCGACCGTTCGATTCTGAGTAGTATAGTGCTCTACTGAGAGTTTTTTTGTCGAGATATTATTGTATCAACATGTGAAGGTAAGTAAAAATTTAGTATTGGAGAAGAATTATGAGTTTTAAAAAATATAAATATTTGATTTAGAGAGTAATCCCATGTGATGGTGTTTGACAATGAAGAAGATGAGGATGTGTTGAATTGTGTGATCCCATGCGCCAAAGAAGAGGTATAATCGGAGGTAAGCAATGCAATTTACATATATATCATTTGATTGTTTTATGGAATTTAATAAGCAATTCAAATATGACTTAATTTATTCATTTGACATTGTTGTCTATGATGTTTGATGCATTTGACATTGTCTTTGACGACGTTCAATGCATTCAACATTGCTTTAGCAGTATTCAACAGCTCAAATATTATTTTATGTGCTTTAACACCTTAATGTGGTTTAAATAGTGGCAAAATTGAGTATAAACGAGGTTGAGCATTGAAGACAAGACAATAGGGTTCTCAAATGCATAGGTAAAAGTTAATTGTTTATTATGAGCATATTATGCATAGAGTACTATTGTCTTGTCTTCAAGAGCATATTATGCATGATCACATCATGACAGCACGATATATGACAATTCTTAAAGAAAATAGAAGGAGATGGTTGAAGTGGCCATATTGTCTTATTAAAAATAGAAGGAAAAAAAACACTTCATTCACAATTATAATAGCTTCCTACATCAAATATCAAAAATTAATAAGAGTAAAATCATAATTCCTATTATGTCATGAGACTCCTAAATCGATTATGACACTCATAATTAAATTGGTTTAATTAGTATATAACATGCTAAGCACATGATAAAGTTGTGCTAAAGAGGTTCCAAAAAAGTGTCTAAAAATATGTCTTCGAAGTGTCTAAAAATGTCTTCGAAGTGTCGGAACATTTTTGAAAAATGAGATGTCAATGGCACATTTAGCATAGTGTTTTAGAGTGCTTGACGATCTAGACTTATGACATCTCTAACATGATACCCTGAAGATCTAGAATTGACCATGTTTCACAAGCAAGGCCTATGGATGGAATTTCTAGAACATAGTTTTGCCTTTCTCATATATATATATATATATAAGCCAAAGCATTTAGATCACCTTAAAAGCCTCAACAATCAAGTGACATGAGCGATCTATCAAACATACCAGGGTTTTGTACCATTTCAGACAGCAAAACCAAACGATTTTTCTCAAATGTTGAATCTTCAATAATGGGTTTGATGCGAGGCCTATCAAGCATATATCTGAAATGAAAAATGTGTAAACTCAAGATAAGATATATTAATCATTATATAGTTACATAAAAGAATAACCAAAAAAATTTAAAAGGAGAACACAAGTTTTGCCCTTCTGTTTTCTAGGTATGTACTTTCCCAAACTAGG
>NW_021511667.1:0-267 GCF_001605985.2 Dendrobium catenatum | reverse complement strand
GGTGGGTTTGTCGGTGGGGAGCCGTTACAGTCAACAATTTCCTTTTCCAGACACTAGGGGTCTCATTCGAAGTTGAAAGGGGAACACCACTGCTGGACCGTGGAGGGTGAACCGCAAGTTAAGGAAAATTTGAAGTCAACTGCTTTGAGGCATTTCCACAAACATCAGGACTGCAAGATCCTGTAGCTTTGGATTGTAGAGAGGAGGAAGAAGAGATTTCTACAGACCTGCACTGTAATATCAAAAATCTGCTCCAGGATCGTCCAG
>NW_021511666.1:0-225 GCF_001605985.2 Dendrobium catenatum | reverse complement strand
TAATCACATCTATACCATTAGTTTGAAACAAAAAAAAAGTCATCTGAGCTCCTGAACTGCCATACACACAAGTAGATGAAAGTGAGAGACCGTTTATACAGAAATTTCGGAAGGAAAAAAAACAGAAATTTTGGAAGGAAAAAAATACAAGGCACCCCAAGTTGTAGGAGGGACATCAGTATATAATTGAAAATAGAAAGGATTTGATTGAACAGTCTTAGAGGT
>NW_021511665.1:0-205 GCF_001605985.2 Dendrobium catenatum | reverse complement strand
CTGTATGGTTAGTACGGACGAACTGCCAGTACAAACAAAGAAAATATGCATGTTCGTCTGGACGAACCTGGGTTCGCCGGGACGAACCGAACAGAAAGCATCGTCCAGGGACGAAGAAAATTGGAATTAATTTTCATCTGAACGATTGGAGTCCAGAGGAGATTGTCACGGGACGATCGGGACATCGTCCTGGACGATCCTGCTT
>NW_021511664.1:0-303 GCF_001605985.2 Dendrobium catenatum | reverse complement strand
TAAATCACATACTCCAAGCTTTGAAATTTTCAAGATACGTAAGACAAATAAACAATGCAAAATAGTAGTTTTCAATGTAATCCATGATCTAACAACGAGAGTTAGGATGCATAGAAAGCACACTCAATAACCTACGATTTACTAGGCTTAGCAGGAGCACTTGGAGGAGCCTTTGCGATTACGATCAAGCCAACGAGAATTTAGATTTCAAAGAAATACGATACAAGTGAGAAAAGAAACCTTTGCCAAAAAGATGTGTAGATCCATCACTTGATGCCTTCAACGTCTTCGTCCATGGCTTCC
>NW_021511663.1:0-201 GCF_001605985.2 Dendrobium catenatum | reverse complement strand
TCATGGGATATAATGAAGTTAAGGAGCTTAATTATCTAGTTTCCAAACTGGCATTAAGGAGGCTTTCAAGGATGGATTTCCAATTCTTATTAGACAAGGTACTAAAGAAGCTGAACAGCTGGGGTTTAAAATTTATTTCACTGGCAGGTAAAATAACTTTGGTTGGTTTAAAATTTATTTCACTGGCAGGTAAAATAACTT
>NW_021511662.1:0-302 GCF_001605985.2 Dendrobium catenatum | reverse complement strand
TTAAAAGCCTTTCGTTTTTTTTTTTTTTTTTAGTTTTCTTTATCTTGTGTTTTTTCGTTTCTGTTTATTCTTTTCTTTTGTTGTTTTCGTAAAAAACATTTTCTGATCAACACACACATTCATTTTTCTAAAAATGAAAAATCTACTTTTTCTTGAAATCTTTGGTAAGTTGCTATTGACTTCTCTAAAAACAGTCAAAGGAAGGAAACTCTTGATTTTTTTTCTTTCAATCTCTATTTCTTAAAAGAGGATTATTCTACTTTTAATTTAAAATCTTTTTCATCTTTTAAATTGGTTTTTGA
>NW_021511661.1:0-258 GCF_001605985.2 Dendrobium catenatum | reverse complement strand
ATTTTAATACTTAATTGCATATAAACTTTTGACAATAATAACTTAAAAGTAGGATTAGACATCTAAATTTTTAGATGATGAGAATTAAAGTTGATATGTCACCAAAAATTGTCATGATTGAGCACGAATCTTGAGGCTTATCCAAGCTAACAACTTTTAATATTAAATTTGCAACCTTCTGAACTGTAATTTAAGCTAACTTATAGTTAAACTAAATGTCTCAAAAGGACAAACCCAATAACACCAAAATAGGTCCAA
>NW_021511660.1:0-278 GCF_001605985.2 Dendrobium catenatum | reverse complement strand
GATTGTGATGGCAATAGTAATCCCTCTCATTATGATCCTCAATCCTGGAGGATTAGATCACCATTGGAAAGAGGAGCCTCTAAGCATTTGCCTTTTGAATTTTGAGGAGGGCATTTCTTTAGCTCCTAGTGATGGGTATGATAAATTAATTATCCTTTTTAGGGGGCAATGATGGCATGTAGTAATCCATCCGCTTATAATCATTTTTATTTGCAGCCATCATTGGTGATATTCCATTATCCTTTGATTTTGGCAAGTTTGAAACAATAGGATAGATG
>NW_021511659.1:0-431 GCF_001605985.2 Dendrobium catenatum | reverse complement strand
TGCACGAACCGAGCGGGTAGCTGCCCGAACCGTCCAATCGGGCCTCGAAGAGTGAAACGAAACAAATCCACTTGAGTAGATTTTTTTGCTGCCAAATTGATGTGAAATTGGGTGGGACTTCAAGCAAAATCTCAGCCCTAGATCTCACATTTTGATTTTGAGACTCAATTTAGCCCAAATTGACTGATTTGGGCTGAAATTGAGTTCGAATCTAGCTTGACTTGGATTGATTTGAGTCGATTTGGGTCCGGTCGAGTTAATTTCATGAAATTAAACTCAAAATGGTGCCGAATTGTGTCAAATTGGGCTCGACGACGCTCGACGGGATTCGATTCGAATTGATTCAATTTAAATTTAATTTAATTAAATTGAGACTTAATTTGGATTAATTTCGCCTCGACGATGATCGATTGGAACGATCGAGCCTAGTC
>NW_021511658.1:0-328 GCF_001605985.2 Dendrobium catenatum | reverse complement strand
CGTAGACTAGGTTTGAGTCAGTTTGTACCCCTTTTTTCTTTCTTGAGTCTATTGTATTTTGTGTGGCTCCTGATGCTTTGTAACTTGAAAGATTTCTGACTGTTCCCTAGAGTTTACTGTTTTTGGTAAGATCATCCGAGATGATTTTATATCGTTCTGGACGATCAGATCAAAAGAAGAAATCCTAATTATGGCAACCTCATTAAAGCAGCCATCATTATGCAAAAAACATCATCCTGCACGATTTGTATCAGCCAGGACGATAGGCACAAAATAGAAAGAATCTGCCGTCAGATCTATTTAGGAATTACTTATTTTTGGACATCAT
>NW_021511657.1:0-238 GCF_001605985.2 Dendrobium catenatum | reverse complement strand
TCATTTTCATTGACTAAACCTTCTCGACCCTATCAACTTGCTGATAGGGGATCAAGTTTGTCAATTGTATGATTTTATTTAATGAATTTATTTTATCATAGACCTTGAAGGCTTTATATGTACATATAAAATAGATATTCTAGTCAACGCCTTGACCATATTTCTTTTTGATAATTCAGGCCTTATTGACTCGTATCTATTAATAAAGAAGGGTTAGGCTCAAATAGGGGTCATTTAT
>NW_021511656.1:0-392 GCF_001605985.2 Dendrobium catenatum | reverse complement strand
TTTGTACTTTGGACGTCGTCTGTACGAATAAGGTATCGTACAGTATTATCCGTTCAAAAAAATTGTGCATTTGTCAGGACAAAAAGGGACCCGTCCAATTTGTGCTCTGGATGTCATCTGTATGAACAAGGAATCATACAGTATGATCAGTTAAGAAAAATATTTGAATTCATCAGGAAGAAAAGGGATTCATCCAATTCATACTCTGGACGTTATCTATATGAAGAACCCTTCGTACAGTATGATCAGCACTTAAAAAATTTTCTTTCTACAATTTGTTTAACTGCTCGTAGGAGGAAATAATTAACTATATCATCCTGTATGAATGGAATTCGTACAATATTATTAGTTTAAAAAATTAAAAATTTTAATGTTGTCCCATTGTGTGTTAC
>NW_021511655.1:0-276 GCF_001605985.2 Dendrobium catenatum | reverse complement strand
AAAGAAACACATAAAATCTAGTACGAGTGTCACTCAGAAGGACCCTGATCTGGAGGATGAGGAGGAGGAGCAGCATCACCAAAGATGTTAAAATAAGTATTCATCATAAGCACGTTGGTACTAATATTATTCATTTGTTCTCTCATAAACCCCATGTCTTGAGTTAAAGTTCGTTAGGGATGTTAGGCCCTATAGAATTGGCCCAAAGCTAATTAAAAGAGAGACGTGAAATGGAAAACTTTAAAACAAAAGATAAAACTCCAACCAAAATCACCA
>NW_021511654.1:0-3944 GCF_001605985.2 Dendrobium catenatum | reverse complement strand
AATATCAGTCCAGTGAGGAAGTTCAATCTGTTGATTAAAATTGATGGGCAATAACAGGTATAAAGCCACATAGCAATATGCATCAAGCAAATTGAACCTATGTAGAGTTCTTTGCATTATAAAACAAAACATACCATTTTTACTACAGGGGAAAAGCAAGCAACTATCGTCATTTTATAATAAGAGATTCGAGACAACAAACAACAAGATGTATAATACAAACGAGAAGGCATGCTACTAGTTATAAGTCCAAAGAGAAACTCATGCGCCCACAACTATGGAGAAATTCCAAAAAAGAGTGTATTCGGAAAGCCATGAAATTTAGGACTTTCATTTAAAAATAGACATTCTCTACTTTTTTAAAAGAGTTTTTAATTATTATAAAAGAGAGCAAGGCTCCATTTAAAAAAGGAAAGCATATCGGTTTGAAAAAGCCACTGCAGTTCTAGGACTCTCTCCAACCATTTTATCTTACATCCAATATAATACATAGAGATCATATGGTTGAAGATTATATGTTATTATTGCTGATATTATTATTAACATTATTTTTTATTGTGGCATTTAAATTTTGAATTATCATCATGCCTGTGCTAGGCAGAAAGATAATGATTCAAGCTTGATATTAAGTTGATAACCAGTAACAAAACTCATGTCAAATCTAATGAGATGAATTCTAATTAGAATTTTACTAATGGTAGGGCATTCTCAAGAACCGATGTACAATGACCTAACCATCATTTAAAAAGGCGTTTGAGGCATACGCCTTGAGGCACACCTCAATTTGAGGAGCAATACAGGCGCTCCAAGTCTTGTGCACTTTTTTCACGCGAGGCGTACACCTCGAGGCAGCTTGAGGCGCCACCTCATTTTAGATTTTTTTTTAAGCACGGGACCTAATTATAAGGTATTAGAGCTACATCAGTTTCACCTGCTTCATGAGACTAGAGTTTCAAAAGAGAGTTTCTTGCCGCCTTCGACAACAACAATCCCGCCGAATATGACGGATCTCGCAGCAAAGTTAAAAAATTTCTTCCCTTTTGAGCATTGCTTCAGCTTTGTTTGCTTCATGACAAGTGGATTTCTTCGATATGACAGTTGCGCTCGAAGATGGCCTTTCTTCCCGTTCGACTGTTGGTCGAGTTTGTCTACTTCATGTGAAGTCAAAGCTCGCAACGAAGGTAGCGATCTTTCTACCTATTCTACCACTGTGTCGGCTTCGCTTGCTTCCTTCGTGTAATTCAGCTTCACCTGCTGCAATGAAGGTAACGATTTTCTTCCCCTTCGAGCATTACTTCGTCTTTTCCTGCTTCATGTTAAGTGGAGTTCTTCGACATGAGCGCTCACAGATGCCATTTCTTCTTGTTCGACCACTAGTTTGAATTCGTTTTCTTCGTGTGAAGTTAGAGCTCGCAACAAAGGTAACAATCTTTATACCTGTTCAACCACTATTTTGATTTTGCCTGCTTCCTTCGCGTACTTCAGCTTCGCCTACTTCAATGAAGGTAAAGATCTTTCTTCCTGTTGCTTCTACTTCGTTCATTATAATTACGTATGAAGATTACATATAAAAATAATTTAGATAACGATATTTGTTTGAAATAGATATATGTATTTATATTTCATTAGCTTGAAATAGACACGAGTTCTTAATGATGATAGACATACATGAGTTCTTTAAAATAGCTTGAAATTAGATATTTAAGTTCTTAATGATATGCATTTAATGATTTTCACAAGTAAAATATATGCATAAATATAGCTTTAAAAC
This sequence comes from Dendrobium catenatum, assembly GCF_001605985.2. Lineage (NCBI taxonomy): Eukaryota > Viridiplantae > Streptophyta > Magnoliopsida > Asparagales > Orchidaceae > Dendrobium > Dendrobium catenatum. The sequence goes on along the minus strand of NW_021511654.1, from coordinate 2,173 downwards.
AATAAGGGAAATAAGCGAAAGATGATTCTTTCTGGCGTAATATAAATTATGCTCTAAAAATTATGCGACTTTTAATTAAGGTGCTAAGAATGGTAGATTGTAAGTAGGCCCAAGCAATATATTTATTTATGAAGCTATGAATACGATTAAAGAAAATAGCAAAGATTTGGGAGATCAAGAAGGTTCCTACAAACAATAACAACAACATCCAACATTTATCCCACTATTTGGAGTCGACTACATAAATCTTTATTCTCCCTTGTGCTATGTTAAAAGTTAAATTCTCATTTAAATCTAATAAAAAAATATCATTTCTAAAACCAGTCTTTTTAGGTCTACCTCTACCTTTCTTAACATAAGTCAAATCATACATCTACTTTCCGATATGGGTCATCGGAAGGCCGCCGTCTTATGTGACCAAACCATCTAAGACGACTCACTCAAATCTTATCTTACATTGAAGCTACTCCAACCTTTTCACGTATATGCTCATTTCATATCTTGTGTCTAAAGAGTAAGTATTTTGACACTAACATTTAGGAACTAAAATTAGTTCCAAAAGAGGCCAAATATAAAGTAATTAAACTTATGAGTCATGCAATGCAGCTATGGAAACAAAACGTTGAACATTGGGTCAGAAAATTTACATAAATTTGAAAGAGCCAATTAGGTTTCATTCTAAAATGATCAATTTTGAAAATAATTTTTAAGTTAAGAAAATTGACAAATACAAATAACAAAAAAGACCTATTGATCTTGAGAAAGAAATGATCAAGTACCATGAAAATTGATTTGGTGTATTTTTTGGGCATAAAAAGATGTATCAAAAACATGCACACGTTATTAAAAATATGTGCAATAAAAATTTGGCTAGAATAAAATATAGTCATAGATTGACCCAATAGTTATTACTTACCACAAGTTTACATCAAAAAACCTACATTGAGTCCAAATCTTCTTGTAAGGGGTATGGAGATCTTACAAATGGCCTTCAAGTAAAGTTCCTTTGGTGTAAAGTAAACCTTTTGCATATTATATAGTTCTAATTGACAAGTCATCCGCCAAAAAAAGTGGAAGATAAGAACAATTATCATTCAATATAATTTAAGTGGATATGATTTTTAAAAGACAGAGGCCGTATGATTAGTAAAAACAGAATGTATCTATATATAATTTATAATTTAACTCGATATGACATTACCAATTATCATTTAATATTAATAACGTACTCTAATCAATATAGTTGTAAGAAGCTTCTTCTCGTCACAAAAATTTCAAAAAACAAAAAAAACAAAAAAAAAAGAAACCAATAACCAAAAAATAGTGTTATAACAACCCCAAAAGCCAAGCAGTAAAAAAAAACTTGCCCTAAAGAAACCCTATGTCTTTGCTCAGTATTGGAGATTTATGATTCAAATTTTCGAACAAAAAAGAAAAATGTAAGCTAGTCCTAAATACGCAATGAGCATTGCACCCATGTAGGCCACAAAATGGCACAAGGAACACTGCTCGTGTTAAATCAAAAGATTCAAAATAAAAATCGAGACTCTCAACAAAGACCTAAAAAAAGCAAGCTTTCTTGTATGATGTGCGTGAATTTGTTAGTTTGAAATTAAATTTCAAGTCCCTTGCCAACGCTGACATTATTTGGCTTTGACGCCTACTTAATGACTTCTACATACTCATTTATTAATATGTCAACCTCGACTGCGACAACGTCTCCACTATAGTGCTAGCCAATAACCCTATGTTTCATGCTCGCACAAAGCATATCGAAAAAGACTATCACTTTATTAGTGATCACATCAATTCTAAAATCATTCATGTGGTCCCAATCAACTCCCACGATCAACTCGCTGCATCTATGATGCACAAACACGGACACGGCGACACAGATACGACACGACACGGACACGAGACACGTCAAATATTGAAAAAATAGGACACAGGCACGGGTTGGACACAGTACTATAATTTTTAAATTTTGAAAATAGTATATAGAAATTGAATAAGTATAATTTAAAAAATAATTTATGAATAATAAGTCATTTAATTAGAGCTTAAAAAGATTTATATTATAATGTCGAGAGTCGGGCGTTGGTGCTATTTATCAGTCGTCGAGAGAGGAGAGGACAATGTTGTCAAGAGTCGGACATTGAAGTTATGCAATAAA
>NW_021511653.1:0-293 GCF_001605985.2 Dendrobium catenatum | reverse complement strand
ACAAAATTTGAATGTATTTTGGCGTTACCGGAGAAATGCAAAGGCACTTCACCACAACCCGCACCAACGAAAGCTTGCCACGTGGGGCTTAGACAAAATAGGCCACGCGGCGACTGGTAAAGAGATATATAATGGGAACTATTTTATACGTGTATGGTCAATATTTGACACAACCTAAAAATTCAACTTGAACTTGACATATAAATTTCGGATCCGGGTCAACCCGAACCCGAAACGGGTCGGGTTTGGGTTAAAGTTTTCGACCCGTTTCAAAAATCGGGTCAGGTTGACCC
>NW_021511652.1:0-1102 GCF_001605985.2 Dendrobium catenatum | reverse complement strand
AAATTTATTTATGTTTAATATAATGTATGAATACCTTCCCTAATTATACTGAAGGACATCATTTGTAGTCAATGACAAACTCTAGTGGAATCATTTCAACTAAGATTGTCCCTATAGTTTTTTTAATTTGTTAAGATTTTAATGTAAACACTCTGATGTGTCTTATGAGCCTTTTTTATTTGTTGTATATACCAGATAGTCATATAATGTTAAGATGTTAAAATCTCTCTATTATCATGAATATTATAGCAATCAACAATTTGGTGTTTTTTTATAAGAAATAATACTAAGATGGGGGCAACTTTTGATACAACTTCTAAAAGTTTTTTTTTAATAATGTTTTGAGCATGGTTGTAGTGGAATAATCTTTTCCCATCTATTATTTCCTTACTCCTAAAAGAAGGAAGTTAAAATTGTTGGTAGCTTTGAATAAAACTTTGAGAGGATGACATCTAGGCATGGATTTAATAAAAAATACCTAATTTATATCATTCAGTATTATATTAGTTATATGGAAAAAGGATAAACCCTCACTGTAACCTCAATTGAATGCACTTGTTAATATCACGTGAATAATTATAGTTGGGAAGCTTCTTCCATCGATCACCATTCTATGAATCCAAGGAAACCCTCTTGACAACCATCTTTCACAAAGCTTTGTGCAAATATAAGAAATTTTATAAGAAACTTTCAAGTGAGTTTTACATTTTGTACACACTCCAGAACTAAACATATACTCCTCTACTCCATGATTAAGAAAAACTATGACCTTAAAAGGACAATAACGTTCAAAAGATAAGTTAATTTTCACCTTCAATTTGGGATACATGTGGTATTCTCACTGCTCAATCAAGTCACAATTGATTCTAAGATAATCGATTAAATCTCTTCTGGACATATTGATATCAATGAGTAATAATTTTGATAAATAACCTTATTTAGGTAAGAAATTCTTAGCAAATTTCTTTGATATCTTTTATAAGAGTTAATATGGTCTGTAACATGGACATGAAATCTTAGATAAGACAAACATCATATCCTTGGTGGCTTTCTCATGACCTATTATATGCATGTTAACATCTTAAAGTAATCCTTTAAAAAT
>NW_021511651.1:0-208 GCF_001605985.2 Dendrobium catenatum | reverse complement strand
GCTAAGTTTGTCTAGGAAGATTTGCTTAATTTTAGCTGCCTTAATCAGGATGCCCTAATTAGGGTTTCTATTTTTAATTGATCGTCTAGGATGATTATGGATTGTCTTGGACGATATGATCAAATACAAAAACTCTAAAAATATATAGAATTTTTCATCCTGAGTGTGTGCGTGTAAGGTTACTTAGCATCAGGAACCACATTATTAT
>NW_021511650.1:0-326 GCF_001605985.2 Dendrobium catenatum | reverse complement strand
GGGCTAAAGGAGAGTCACATTTTGTTGTGCAATACTTGGAGGTTGCCTCCAAGGAGTAGACGTAGGTCAAGTTTACCGAACCACTATAAATCTCTGTGTTCTTATTTTATTGCTTCCGCAGTTTTATTTCCGCATTGTTTTTCTCGTGGCGTGATTTTGGTTTATGTGTTTTCTGTTCTTTGTGAAAAGAAATTTTTTAAAATACAATTTCACCCCCCCTCTTGGTTAGCTTGGGAATAAGTTCATAGGGCTTAACATCCCAAACGAACTTTCAAGAAATACTTGACAAAAATACACAAAACACAAAATACACTTTGTTGAATCTA
>NW_021511649.1:0-541 GCF_001605985.2 Dendrobium catenatum | reverse complement strand
CTAAGGCTAGATTGGGCTTTCTCTTATGGCCTGGATCATGAATTATGTTTAGGTGATCGATGTAGCGAAAGAGTAGATCAGTGGAATTGAATTCTCTTTGGGCCATAATGTAGAAAGTAGTAGAGTGATGTGGATTCGTTCTCCAGCTTTTGGAATTATAGAGGTGCAAAGGACATGTTGGATAGTCCTAGTATCTTTGACTAAAGAGCTAGTCTCTCCAACAAGGAAAGGTGCATTGGTCTGGCGAAGGAAGTGATTCGCCGTAGACCAGTCAAAATCAGGATCAGAGGCGATTAGGTGCAGCTTATCTCCGGTGATGGATAGCTATAAAAGATCAACACAATCCTGATATGTAATTTCGACAGGGCGTCGATTCACATAGGAGGTCAGGGCTGTGAAGGTGCGATTAATGCGCAGGCTAACATAAAATTCATGGAGGAGTTCGAAAGAGAAAGGGACGGCGAGAGTGAGTATGAAACAAAGAGAGGTGTGAGCAAAAAGATTCATTACCGGATATGAGAGATGTGCAGGATTGATTGTC
>NW_021511648.1:0-959 GCF_001605985.2 Dendrobium catenatum | reverse complement strand
TCTACAATTTGTTGTCCATATAAAAATAAGGGGAAAAAAATTGGGTAGTGAGCCCCCCTAGTCACTCTCCATCTGTACTTTAAACTTGATAATCAAATATTTTGGTTAATAATAAGGGGGAATCACACACATACCACTTAATTGTCATCAAAACATGTATAAAAAGGTATATTTTACTTTGGATTAGTTGATATTAGTGATACATAATTAGATATGTAATACATAAGAATTCAGTAATATATGTATATAGAAATAGTAATAGAGAGTGATTATGACAGTGATTATGCTAACTCGATTTTCTTATCGATAGCAAGAAATAGCTCAATCAACATTAATGTCAATCTCACAGTAAACAACTTAAGCCAATGTTAACACCCGGCAATATGAAAAACTAGGCGCGGATGATCATGTTAAACGCGTTAAAGAAAAATACACTTACAGTTTCTCGATTCCAAGAAACGCTATATCGTACGAAGGAGAATAGATGACGGCAACCTGAGACAACCAGAACAGGGCACGTATTGAAGAAAAATTAAAAGGTGAGAGATACGTGCTTGAGAATTGGGATACCTTGGATGGAGCCACATTGAAGTAGAGCTTGCTGGATAGGATTCGATTTCTGCGGAGCTCTTCGGCAGCTTCCATAGATGGAGGCGAGGAATGGGATGAAGAAGTCCCCATTGCCGGCAGTACGAAAGAAAGTAGGGTTGGGTTAGTTTCCGCCACTTGGGACGCCTCTCGGGGGAGAAGGCTGCAGAATCGTCCGCAGAAAAGCTCCACTGCTCTGCGTAGTTCTTAAGCTTAATTGATTCCAACGTCGGGATGCTGCAGAGACTCCTGATTTGCTGAACGGCGGGTACAGCCCACGCCGATTGATCGCTTATATTTAATATCTATATTTTTATCACTTTTTCAGTAAATTTTAATATTTATAGCTTAATTATAAATATATAAGAGAA